>NW_017308428.1:97649-104367 GCF_000935625.1 Nanorana parkeri | reverse complement strand
TGCTGCGGGGCGTCCCCCCCCCCCCCCCATCTCTCTCTTCATGTACACTAAATGACGAATTGTCCCTCATATCAAACAGCTCGGTCTACTCCCATGTCCCCTCGAGCCAAACACGTTCCCATGGCACTATGGGAAGGAGGACCTCATGACCCTGGAATAAAAACCCTTTCTAGTTTCCCTGGTCCATCTGGAGAGAGAGAGATAGTCATAGATCATATCAATTATAATGAACCTTCCCTTCAAAGATAATTCATCTTAAAGGAAATGTCCAATCTCATGAAACATCTCCCCAAGCCATCTTCTCCAACCTCAACAAGGAGACGTTTGAGGTTCCTCCTCAGACACGAGGTCCAGTGTCTTGTCAAATCAACCAAAACCAAAGACATCTCAATGGGTTGTTGAGATTTGGGGACCTGGAGGATGACGAGAGGAGGAGGAGCTACTGCAGCCCTAGAAACTGGGTGACTTACATTGTAACCGGGGCCGGATCTCCCACAAGGCCAACCAAGGCCCGGCCTTGGGGCAGCAGGGAGTAGAGGGGCAGCAGGGGTGTGGAATTCCTATCTCGGGACATGCAGTTCTGGGCGTCGGGCGGGTAGTTGTTTCCTACATTTAGCCCGGCGTTGGGCAAGCAAAGCTAAATGTACAGCGGGGGAAGCCGCCACTTGTTTGGTAAAAGTGATCTTGGTGATGTCGCCGAGATCACTTGTAGGCAGCCCCTGCAGGTCTGCCATTCTCCATTGGGAGGAGGGGGGGTTGGTGGTTAGGTGGGCGTATTGAGGAACCCGGCCTTGGGACGGCAGGGCGGGGCCCATCAGCGATCGTGCAGGAAGAGGAGGGGGACAGGTAAGGAGTGCGACCAGCCCACCTGAGGGTGACCCTGCAGAGCCCACCATAGAGAGTATCTATGGTGGGCTCTGCAGGGTCACCCTCAGGTGGGCTGCGTGGGATCTCAGGTGGGCTCTGCAAGGGGCATAACTAGAAGTCGCAGGGGCCCCATACAAAATTTTGCTACCTGTGATTTCGAGTTACGCCCCTGGATACAATTATAGTTTGGAACCTTCTGTATAGTTGATATGAAGGCAATCAGCATCCTGTATCACTAGAGGAATGGCCCCTAGATTAGGGAAATGGGGGCCCTTCTGTGATGGGGTCGCCACACGTAGAAGGAAGTTTGGACAGAGTTGGGAACGCATAGAAGCTCCCTCAGTTCTCGGGTTTTGGATACACTTTAATCATCATAAAGTCGCCGACAATACACGCGCGCAGGAACAGGAGCCCCCCGACCGCCGCTGCAGTTTTCTCTCCGAGGCGGCACACTGCGGTAAAGACGGCGAGCGCCTGGTGGTGAGTGACAAAACGGTTGGTGACAGATGGCGTAACTGTAAAATCCGCAGCGCAGTATGGCCGGGGGCCCCCCGGGGGTGACACGCACAAATGTTCAGTAATCACGAAGTGACAAGACTAATGACGGCTCGGGAACGTGCATACGGCAGCGCCGGGAACGCCACGGCGGGAGGGAGACAGGTCCCCCCCCCCCCAGTCACACACTATTATTATACATGTATATAGCTCTGACATAGACCGCAGCGCTGTACAGAGAACACTGAGCCGGGCACATCATTTCCTATACGCTGGGATGGAGGATAGTACAGCGGGGTCATTCTTTAACTGGGAAAGTAGCGGAGATGGCTCCTGGCTATGGTGCAGTTGCAGGGGCGGGTTTAGGGCCCCCGAGCTGACCCCGTCTTATCATCTATATATCTTTCTATCTATCTATCTATCTATCCATCCATCATCTATATATCTATCTATCTATCCACCCATTCATCTACCCATCCATCCATACACTCATCCATCCCCCTATACTCTTATCCTTCCACCATCCCTCCATAGACCCATCCATCCATACGCTCCATGCAACCATCCATCCCCCCTCATCCTTCCACCGTCCATCCATTCACCCCATGCACCCATCCACCTGTCCATCTATACACCCATCCCTCTAGCCATCCATCCATCCCATGCACCCATCCATCCATCCACCATCCATCCCCCCTCATCCTTCCACCGTCCATCCATTCACCCATCCATCTATCCATCCATGCACTCATCCATCCCCCTATACTCTTATCCTTCCACCATCCATTCACCCATCCATCCCCCCTCATCCTTCCACCATCCATTCACAACATGCACCCATCCACCTGTCTATCCATACACCCATCCCTCTAGCCATCCATCCATCCATCCCATGCACCCATCCATCCATACACTCATCCATCCCCCTGTACTCTTATCCTTCCACCATCCATCCATCCACCCCATGCACCCATCCATCCATACACTCATCCATCCCCCCTCATCCTTCTACCATCCATCCATCCACCCCATGCACCCACCTATCCCCCTATACTCTTATCCATCCACCATTTCTCCATCCATCCATCCCTCCACTTATCCGCCCACCCGTCTCTCACGCTCTCTTTAAAGGGTACACCGTCTCCTTCCATAGGTCAGTAATATAATTACTGGGCCAGAAATTCTATCTTTCAGAAGAAAACAATCAATTATTTTGAAATATCGACGTTCTGTCTGCAGTTTTATGACCAAATATGGAGCTTTTCTGAGCGTTTCACTCTAAATATTCTCCGGGTGGACGCGGGTTGTTTAGTAAATAAACAGGCGAGGAGAGGGATTTGCGGTGTAGTAAAGTAAACCGGTCACGAAGGAGAGATGGCCTCCATTACGGTAAAGTGAACTAGCCACGGATGCGCAGTGGCTACTCATGAACCTTCAATGGGAGCAGCCATCTTGTTAAAGTGGGGCAGTGATGAACCCTCAGCATGAGCAGTAAATCTTGTTAAAGTGGACTAGTCATAAACATTCAGTGGGAGCAGCCATCTTGTTACAGCGGGCAAGTCATTCACCTTCAGTATAAGCATTTGCCTTTCTTAAAGTGGACTAGTCATAAACATTCAGTGGGAGCAGCCATCTTGTTACAGCGGGCAAGTCATTAACCTTCTGTATAAGCATTTGCCTTTCTAAAAGTGGACTAGTCATAAACATTCAGTGGGAGCAGCCATCTTGTTAAAGTGGGCAAGTCATTAACCTTCAGTATAAGCATTTGCCTTTCTTAAAGTGGACTAGTCATAAGCATTCAGTGGGAGCAGCCATCTTGTTAAAGTAGAGCCGTGATGAACCCTCAGCATGAGCAGTAAATCTTGTTACAGCGGGCAAGTCATTAACCTTCTGTATAAGCATTTGCCTTTCTAAAAGTGGACTAGTCATAAACATTCAGTGGGAGCAGCCATCTTGTTAAAGTGGAGCAGTGATGAGTAGTCCTAAATGCTGAATGGGAGCATTTATCTTGTTAAAGTGGACAAATCATATACAGGAAGTGGGAGCAGTCATCTTGTAAATGTGGACAGGTTATGAACCTTCCGCATGAGCAGTCTGCTTGTTAAAGTGGACTTGGCATAAATGCTCGATGGGAGCAGTCGTCTTTTTAAAGTGGACAAGTCGTTAACCTTCAGCATATGCATTTGCCTCTGTTAAAGTGGACTAGTCATAAATGCTTAGTGGGAGCAGTCCACTTGTTAAAGTGGACTATTTATAAACATTAAATGGGAGCAGTCATCTTGTTAAAGTGGACTAGTCATATATATTCATTGGGAAACAGTTTCCTTGTTTAAGTGGACTAGGTATAAATCCTCAGCGCGTGCAGCCATCTTGTTAAAGTGGACAAGTCAGCATCTTCAATGGGAGGAGCAATCTTGTTAAACTAGTCATGAGCCTTTAATGGCCCTCTTGTTAAAGTGGGGTTGGTGTGAGCTGCCATCCTATTAAAGTGGGCTAGTCATGAACGCTTGGTGTGAGCAGCCATCTTGTTAAAGTGGACTAGTCATGAACGCTTGGTGTGAGCAGCCATCTTGTTAAAGTGGACTAGTCATGAACGCTTGGTGTGAGCAGCCATCTTGTTAAAGTGTACTAGTCACGAATGCTCAGCGGGAAGCAGATAATTGAAGCGGCTAAGCTGCACACAAGCCTGTGAACAATCTAGAACTTCATAAATGCTTAGTGGGAGCAGTCCACTTGTTAAAGTGGACTATTTATAAACATTAAATGGGAGCAGTCATCTTGTTAAAGTGGACTAGTCATATATATTCATTGGGAAACAGTTTCCTTGTTTAAGTGGACTAGGTATAAATCCTCAGCGCGTGCAGCCATCTTGTTAAAGTGGACAAGTCAGCATCTTCAATGGGAGGAGCAATCTTGTTAAACTAGTCATGAGCCTTTAATGGCCCTCTTGTTAAAGTGGGGTTGGTGTGAGCTGCCATCCTATTAAAGTGGGCTAGTCATGAACGCTTGGTGTGAGCAGCCATCTTGTTAAAGTGGACTAGTCATGAACGCTTGGTGTGAGCAGCCATCTTGTTAAAGTGGACTAGTCATGAACGCTTGGTGTGAGCAGCCATCTTGTTAAAGTGTACTAGTCACGAATGCTCAGCGGGAAGCAGATAATTGAAGCGGCTAAGCTGCACACAAGCCTGTGAACAATCTAGAACCTTTAGACAACAGCAGCCATTTTGTTATTCACCCAATCCATTTACCAGAAGCTTCTGAGATGATCAACAAACTGCAACCTAACCTTGTCATGAGACGCCCAACACGGCCCACCCTGTTCAGCAGAGAACTGGAATGTAAATTCTACAAATCCCCTCCAATTTGAGTATCACGGGGCCACGGGGGCCCAGCACCGTATAGCCTTGAAGGATCAGCTGTTTGCAGTAATATGGGGGCATCCAATCAAGAAAACCATCTATCACGGCTCTGCCCGCTCCGAGCTGCTGAAAGCTTCCTCCAGATTGGTCGATCTCCATTACCGTGCTGGCCCTGCCGGCGAGATAAGAATACCTTTAGGGATCCGCCGAGATGACTTCTTTTTTTGGCAAATGAGAGAGATGTCATACTGACGACAGGGGAGGCGATGAAAGTATTTTTATCTGCCGGCGGCGGGTGTCACACAAAGAGGCCTCTGTGCCGTGATGGAAGGAAGCGCTGCCACTTATCAGAAAGCGGGCATGTGTCTAACCTTTCCGCCTCCCCTCCCCCCCACCCCATCTTCTTCTTCGTCAAGGTGTCAGACTTGCAGATAATCGGGTTTCTCCTCCGCGCGCAAAGAAGAATCTTAATCAGGCCACGGCGGCTACGGCTATTACCCTTCGGGCCCCAATCACCGCGCTGCATAAACAGACCAAGTCCTGTCTGGAGATCCGATTCACGGGCATGAGTATATATACGGAGAGCCCTTTACCCGCCCAGCAGCCTTCAGAGATGGCTGCCGATGCACCAACTGCCCGTCGGGTTTGCAGGCGGTCACCTTTTGTCAATACAGAATGCGCCGCAGGGAAAGCGGCCAACAGTTTGTGGACACCCGACCATCGCACCTATATGTTGGACATCCGATTCCAAAACCATGGGCGTCAATATGGAGTTGTCCCCACCTCTGCAGCTATAACAGCCTGCACTCTTCTTTCCCCAAGATGTAGGAGGGTCCATGTGTGTCCCTTTGTGAGGTCAGGTGTACTATGTTGGTTGAGAAGACCTGGCTCACCATTGGTGTTGCAATTCATCTCAAAGGTGTTCAGTAGGGTTGAGGTCAAGGCTCTGAGCAGGACACTTGAGTTCCTCCACACCAAACAGGTCACACCATGCCTTTATGGAGATGGCTTTGTACACAGGGGACAGTCATGGTGGAACAGAAAAGGGCCTTCACCCAACTGGTCACACCATGTCTTTATGGAGCCGGCTTTGTATGCAAGGGACAGTCATGGTGGAACAGAAAAGGGTCTTCACCAAACTGGTCACACCGTGTCTTTATGGAGCTGGCTTTGTACACCGGGCACAGTCATGGTGGAACAGAAAAGGGCCTTCACCCAACTGGTCACACCATGTCTTTATGGAGCTGGCATTCTACACAGGGGACTGTGGAGCTCACTGGCCAATCCTCCACCAAATGGGTCCTTCAATAAAATCCAGGACTTCTGCTGAATAGTCCTCAACTAGGTACACTTTGATGTGCTCTCTGTCCTTATTGGGGTTCATTGATGAACCCAAGAACAAATACAAGATCATGGTAACAATTTTTACGATGATTGTGCCAACCAGCCAACTTCTACGTTTGGTGCTTCTTGGGTACCCCCACAGCATGAGGAACGAGTTATCTTTCAGACGCTTGAAGCCTCCCGTCGAATGGGTTAAAAAAAAAAAAAGCCCATCACTTTTTTTTAAATGTCAGTCCACCCCCCCCCCCCCCAACCCCTTTCATATCGACCCCCCCCCCCCCCCCCCCCCCGATCCAGGGCTAAGGCCTCAAAGCATCGACTCAGAGCCACGCCGCGGCTAACAGCCGCCCATTAGCCACAGCGCTGCCTCTTAATTGAGGCCTCTCCAGGTCGTTCCGGTATCAGATTAGCCATGTAATTACACATCCTGCAGGAATTCTCAGTATAACTGTACAATACAAGAGCGCCATTTCCTCCTTCCTGCCAGCCGCAGCCACCTACGGCCAAGTAGGAGTTAAGCCTTGACAAGGAACGGATATTGTCGTTAACCTTCATCCCCCCCGTCGCCGCGGCTACCGCCAGGCAGAGAGATGGTTACATTAAAGGGCGTTTGGCGGAGACGGTGAAACAACGGCAATCTGATAACACCTTAG
>NW_017308428.1:71164-97607 GCF_000935625.1 Nanorana parkeri | reverse complement strand
AAAATGTGGTGTATATACAATGCATTTTATATACGTTGTATGTTGGCTTCCATATGTTCCCGGCCATGGAGCGGCGGCGTGCCGAATACATTGAATGGTTCACAGTTCATAAATTGCCACTTTGGGTTCCCTTTAAGTTTGAGATATTATGCAGTTCTATGAAGTACGTATAGGACCCTTCGGATCTGACCTCTACAACGTTTATATATGAACCTCGGCGGGTTGTTGCGGGGATTATTTTGGATTGAAGGAGGAAACGGAGATGGCGGGAGGGAACCAGGACAAAGATTTAGAGGACAGCTCTATATAGATGGTGTGCCTGGTAGATATGGTACAATGACACACTGACACTTGGGGGCCCAGAACAATGACACACTGACACTTGGGGGTCCAGAACAATGACACGCTGACACTTGGGAGTCCAGAACAATGACACGCTGACACTTGGGGGTCCAAAACAATGACACACTGACACCTGGGGGGCCCAGAACAATGACACACTGACGCTTGGGGGTCCCAGAACAATGACACACTGACACTTGGGGGTCCAGAACAATGACACACTAACACTTGGGGGTCCAGAACAATGACCCACTGACACTTGAGAGTCCCAGAACAATGACACGCTGACACTTGGGGGTCCAGAACAATGACACACTAACACTTGGGGGTCCAGAACAATGACCCACTGACACTTGAGAGTCCCAGAACAATGACACGCTGACACTTGGGGGTCCAGAACAATGACACACTAACACTTGGGGGTCCAGAACAATGACCCACTGACACTTGAGAGTCCCAGAACAATGACACGCTGACACTTGGGGGTCCAGAACAATGACACACTAACACTTGGGGGTCCAGAACAATGACCCACTGACACTTGAGAGTCCCAGAACAATGACACGCTGACACTTGGGGGTCCAGAACAATGACACACTAACACTTGGGGGTCCAGAACAATGACCCACTGACACTTGAGAGTCCCAGAACAATGACACGCTGACACTTGGGGGTCCAGAACAATGACACACTAACACTTGGGGGTCCAGAACAATGACCCACTGACACTTGAGAGTCCCAGAACAATGACACACTGACGCTTGGGGGTCCCAGAACAATGACACACTGACACTTGGGGGTCCAGAACAATGACACACTAACACTTGGGGGTCCAGAACAATGACACACTGACGCTTGGGGGTCCCAGAATAATGACACACTGACACTTGGGGGTCCCAGAACAATGACACACTAACACTTAGGGGTCCAGAACAATGACACACTGACACTTGAGGGTCCAGAACAATGACACACTGACGCTTGAGGGTCCCAGAACAATGACACACTGACGCTTGGGGGTCCCAGAACAATGACACACTGACACTTGGGGGTCCAGAACAATGACACACTAACACTTGGGGGTCCAGAACAATGACCCACTGACACTTGAGAGTCCCAGAACAATGACACGCTGACACTTGGGGGTCCAGAACAATGACACACTGACGCTTGGGGGTCCCAGAACAATGACACACTGACACTTGGGGGTCCAGAACAATGACACACTGAGACTTTTTATACCCGTAGACAGGTACACTTCACCTGCTCGGTGTGATATAAAACCTTGTTGATGGAGTTACAGAACTACAACGCGCCACCCCCAGCACGCGGTCACACTTCATACGGGCTCTGCCTTTGATGTTAAAACAAAAGGCAGGAAAGCGACAGCGGGAAGCCCGGCGTTCGCCAACGGCCCAGCTCAGAAGCCACGTCGCCGTCAGCTCACCGTTGCGACGCTCCAAACCAAATGCATGTTAATTGCGCGTTTCGCCTCTTCCCCGCTCGGCGTGCGCACATTTAACATTCACGGCAGCCTCTGCATGGAAACAAGGCAGAAAAAAACCCCAAAACACAACAACTGAGACATCAATACCGCGCCGTCCCTAATCCCGACTGACAAAAATTGAAATCCCGCTCATTTCCATTCTACGACACTTGGCGCGCCGAAGCTGCCGGGACGCCATGTGAATGGAGATGAGGCTGCGGTCAAATGTGAACGTTTTTGCGTTTGAAATGACTCGGGGGACGCAACCTGCCCATTAAACGCCTTTTATCCCGGCCTTCGTCTAATCCAGCTGCGTCCCCGCCCTCAGGCTTGCTGCGCCAGGCGTTCGCCGACATCCTCACTTTCTGAAATTAAATTAGCGTAAATGTAGACCGCTGATTCCCAGCACCGCCCCCCCATTAGTCAGAGGGGGAGGAGCTATGGTCTCCTATGACATGCACAGGCTCTGCTTCCTGCTTTACTGCCATGGCATTATCAAAGACAATGCACTCCCTGTGTGGCTGATATTTTATCTCAGCAGTTGCAAAGCAAGGAAGCTGAGTTATTGCAGATGCAGAGCTCCCTCTAGTGGTTAATCTACAGATGTTTATATTTAATAGAAAATTAAAAATATGGAAGCTTGCAAGAACGAGAGAACACGTGAAGGGTTAAGGGACCCGATGGGGGAGCGAGAGTTGATTGATGGGACCCGATGGGGGAGCGAGAGTCGATTGATGGGACCGATGGGGGAGCGAGAGCCGATTGACGGGACCCGATGGGGGAGCGAGAGTCCATTGATTCATTTTAAGTGATACTTGTTCCTTGCATTTCCAGGTTCCCCAGCTTGCGGATGAGATGCTGGTGTCTCGCTCTGCCGACCACCTCACCTCTGGAGCTAAGCTCTGATAAGAGAGGCTCTGAAGGAGATCTCGGCACGGCTATCCGGTGAATCGCGTCGAAGCCACAGACCACAGCGGCGTGAAATATACAGCATCGTTCATCGACTTGACATGGCACACCAGCTCGAGTTTCCAAATGAAAATGGCAAATGGCTCACACAGTAAACATCACATCACATCAATGCCTTGATCTGCTTTTCTGTCCAGAAGGACAGCGCCATCTTTGTTAAGGCATCATTCAAGGTCAGCATCTACTTCCTGGGACTGAGATGCCGGCTCAGAGAATCACGCTAGTGCCCAGGCAGGTCACAAATGTCTGACGCAGATCAGTCCCTCACCTTGTGCCTTGGAACAATGTTACAGAGTGATCACTCTTTTGTGGTTCTTTACCGCCATCTTTATTTTTGGCGTGCTGCGCCCCCGATGGCGGTTCCGCACACGAGAGGAAGCCGCGGAGAACAGTTTGCGCTTTTTCTACCTTTGATAAGCGTACGTAATGCAAATTTCTTCTGTACAAATGACGCTGAGGGGAGGTTGGAACGGGAACGACGTCATCGCTCCTCAGCCCTCTCGCAAAGAAGTCTACGTAGCATTCCCGACAGCATACGGAGAAATAGAGCGCTGCACTGTTCCTCTCTTCGCAATGCAAGTCTACCGGTCTGCTGATTGACAACAGAAGAGTCTCTGTGGCTAATTGTTACATGGTTAATAGTTCACCCGCATGACTCTTACTTAACCTGGGACCCCAAGCAGTGAGGGCTTCCTCCATGAGTTCCCAGCTCCACCCTTCTGTTAGGCCTACTTCGAGGGAATCACCCTCTCCCTGCTAGAGTTCCCAACTCCACCCTTCTGTTAGGCTTACTTCGAGGGATTCACCCTCTCTCTGCTATAATACCCAGCTCCACCCTTCTGTTAGGCTTACTTCGAGGGAATCACCCTCTCCCTGCTATAGTACCCAGCTCCACCCTTCTGATAGGCCTACTTCGAGGGAATCACCCTCTCCTCATGGGTTGTACAGTGTGGAGAGTTCAGCTAGAAGAGTGTGACAACAGAGAGGTAGGAGGTAAGTATATGAATTCCTGTTAGGAGCAACATTTCTGGAACCAGGAAAGAGGAACAGATATAAGGCAAAGAGTCAGAAGTATTTGGGCCCTGTAGAAGGACAGTAGTGAAGGAGAGAGGGATGGAGGGATTTGGGTCTAGAAGAGGGACAGTTGTGGAGGAGGGAGGGATGGAAGGATTTGGGTCTAGAAGAAGGACAGTTGTAGAGGAGGGAGGGATGGAAGGATTTGGGTCTAGAAGAAGGACAGTTGTAGAGGAGGGAGGGATGGAAGGATTTGGGTCTAGAAGAAGGACAGTTGTAGAGGAGGGAGGGATGGAAGGATTTGGGTCTAGAAGAAGGACAGTTGTAGAGGAGGGAGGGATGGAAGGATTTGGGTCTAGAAGAAGGACAGTTGTAGAGGAGGGAGGGATGGAAGGATTTGGGTCTAGAAGAAGGACAGTTGTAGAGGAGGGAGGGATGGAAGGATTTGGGTCTAGAAGAAGGACAGTTGTAGAGGAGGGAGGGATGGAAGGATTTGGGTCTAGAAGAAGGACAGTTGTAGAGGAGGGAGGGATGGAAGGATTTGGGTCTAGAAGAAGGACAGTTGTAGAGGAGGGAGGGATGGAAGGATTTGGGTCTAGAAGAAGGACAGTTGTAGAGGAGGGAGGGATGGAAGGATTTGGGTCTAGAAGAAGGACAGTTGTAGAGGAGGGAGGGATGGAAGGATTTGGGTCTAGAAGAAGGACAGTTGTAGAGGAGGGAGGGATGGAAGGATTTGGGTCTAGAAGGACAGTTGTGGAGGAGAGAGGGATGGGGAGATTTGGGTGAAGAAAAGGGACAGTTGTGGAGGAGAGAGGGATGGAGGGATTTGGGTCTAGAAGAGGGACAGTGGTGGAGGAGAGAGGGAAGGAGGGATTTGGGTCTAGAAGAGGGACAGTGGTGGAGGAGAGAGGGAAGGAGGGATTTGGGTCTAGAAGAGGGACAGTGGTGGAGGAGAGAGGGAAGGAGGGATTTGGGTCTAGAAGAGGGACAGTGGTGGAGGAGAGAGGGAAGGAGGGATTTGGGTCTAGAAGAGGGACAGTGGTGGAGGAGAGAGGGAAGGAGGGATTTGGGTCTAGAAGAGGGACAGTGGTGGAGGAGAGAGGGAAGGAGGGATTTGGGTCTAGAAGAGGGACAGTGGTGGAGGAGAGAGGGAAGGAGGGATTTGGGTCTAGAAGGACAGTTGTGGAGGAGAGAGGGATGGAGGGATTTGGGTGAAGAAAAGGGGCAGTTGTGGAGGAGAGAGGGATGGAGGGATTTGGGTCTAGAAGAAGGACAGTTGAGGAGGAGAGAGGGATGGAGGGATTTGGGTCTAGAAGAGGGACAGTTGTGGAGGAGACAAGGAAAGACGGATTTGGGCCCAGAAGAAGGACAGTTGTAAAGTCAGAAGGACGGTTGGGAAGATATGAACTCGGTTCAACCTCTGGAGCTGGCTCTGTGCAGCCGAGTCTGAAGTTTACAAAGCTTGCCTGTCAGGAGTGCGGTACTATCCAGGAGTCCCCCATACAGGCCCCTCGGCCTCTGACAGCTCGAACAATACTAGGAAAATAAGTGGCTCGGCCAGGCAATGTTTTTCTTCAAAGCGGCCAGCTGTTATACGACTCACTGTCTGTACTCTGAGAAGATCTGGAGTTTTTTTTTTTTATTATCAGTGCCCGGCCACAGCTGGGTAAACTGAAATCTGGGCGACACTTCGCCCTTCGTCAGCACTGCCCGGACGCATCGACAAAGGGGGGCGAAAGACAAACAAATCCCATGGAGACGCAAGGGAAAAAAAAAACAAAAAAACGTTTTATGTCGGTCTCAATCAGATTCACCAGCGTGCTGGCAAACGTAAGTGATAGTAAAATCTGAACAAGGACAGAGCGTTGTCACCCTATAACAGGAAGTGGCTGGCGGGATCACCGGGGATCGTTTCAATGACAGCTGCAGCTTTAAAAGACTGAAGACGACTTCGCCGATAACCTGTTAAAGGCCGGATGAGATTTTAGCGTTTTTTTATATCTGCGTCGGTCAGAGCGCAGGGAGCGCACCTTTTAATTGCAGCCTTTGATCTAATTCGGGATTGAATACTTGGCGCGGACACTAAGCCTGGTATGCGCCAACCCAAATCTTACGGCTTTGCGGGTTCCAATTAAGTCGGATCAGAAGGTGTGATAACCGTTCAGCAACTTTGTCGCGAGGGAGAGTTTTCACGCCTCCCGCCATGTTTTTGTTTTTTTTATGGAGCGACCGATCGATGCCGTCGCAATTTCCGCTGTCGATTAGCCCCTCCCCCTTTAACACCAGTTTTGTTTCTAAATTGCTTTTTGGATCCGGCGCCATTTGGCGAAAGGTTGTCACCGCATAAGTGATGACAATAGAAGGGTGTTGGATAAAAGGCCAGTGTAGTTTTCGTACAGCGTCCAGAGCATTGCGGGCAATCCTAGGCACGAGGGCTCCGGGGGTGCGCGGAAGTAGTAACGATGTGTGTAAGCGGTGACACCGGAGCACCGGGGGCCGTATGAGAATTTTGGTGCGGTTGAGGAGCCTCTTAGTAGCTAGCTGAGCCCCCCCAATGCACGATGGGGTGTTCTAGTGGTGTCCATTGGACATTTGCCCACCATAGATAATCCTGGGTGCGAGGGCTCCGGGGGTGCGCGGAAGTAGTAACGATGTGTGTAAGCGGTGACACCGGAGCACCGGGGGCCCTATGAGAATTTTGGTGCGGTTGAGGAGCCTCTTAGTAGCTAGCTGAGCCCCCCCAATGCACGAAGGGGTGTTCTAGGGGTGTCCATTGGACATTTGCACACCATAGGTAATCCTGGGCGCGAGGGCTCCGGGGGTGCACGGAAGTAGTAACGTTGTGTGTAAGCGGTGACACCGGAGCACCGGGGGCCGTATGAGAATTTTGGTGCCAAGGCACTTATGTTTGGTGCGGTTGAGGAGCATCTCAGTAACTAGCTGATCCCCCCAATGCACGGTGTGGTGTTCTAGGGGTGTCCATTGGACATTTGCACACCAAAGGTAGTCCTGGGCACGAGGGCACGGAAGTAGTAATGATGTGTGTAAGCGGTGACACCGGAGCACCGGCGGCAGTATGAGAATATTGGTGCCAAGGCACTTATGTTTAGTGCGGTTGAGGAGCCTCTTAGTAGCTAGCTGAGCCCCCCCAATGCACGGTGGGGTGTTCTAGGGGTGTCCATTGCACACCATAGGCAATCCTGCGAGCAGGGGCTCCGGGGGTGCACAGAAGTAGTAATGATGTGTGTAAGCGGTGACACCGGAGCACCGGGGGCCGTATGAGAATTTTAGTGCCTAGGCAGTTATGTTTGGTGCAGTTGGGAAGCCTCTCGATAGCTAAATGATGTGTCCACCCCCTCCCCCCCCAATGCAAGATGGGGTGTTCTAAGGGTGTCCATTGCACACCATAGGCCACCCTGGTAGCAGAGGCTCCGGGGGTGCACACAAGTGCTACCAACGCACTGGATGTTGCCTATTCTTCAGTTCTAAGATTTGCCCGGCCGGCCTAAATCATCGCCAGGTCCACTTTAATTTTTTCCACCATCGCTCACATGCCATACATGCATGGACGCCATGCCGGAGGCCTGATGACTGGACCTACTGATGTCTATAAACATACGGCGGCAACCATGTGTTAATCTGTCAATCTTTGTATATATGTAATAAGCGTGTTTGGCCAACCTCTGGTACATATATAATTAGAAGATAAAGACTGCTTCGGCCCATCTCTCCCATGTTCAGAGCTCTGCCCATAGACTGACAACAGTTTGCTCTCCAAGGAGCTCACCCCGTAATTCTTACAGCAAATCATTCAGCGCTGGTTCCGGCTGCTCTGCCTGACACACAGGCAGCCACTAGAGGGAGCACCTACAATCCGTTATATGACTATATGGCAAAGCACATCCGTAAAACATGAGAGAGCATCACATACACGGTATTTATACAATAATAAGATGGGAATTCATGGAATATAGAAGAGCTCAGGCCGGCCATAGACACCGGGCTTCGTCCGATCGCCTGTAAACACCTTTCAACCTCAAAGAATGACACAGGGGATCCAGGCCCCTTGCCGCCAATGGCTTCCATCTGACCCATTGGCAGTAGGTTGGCTTGTCCTATCTGTCCGTTTTTGTGATCCAAAGCTGGTTGCGATTCACCGAAGACTGATGTGAATGTGACGCAGGCATTTGGTGAATCTCGCCACTTACATCTACAGTGCCGCTGTGATGCCAGCGCCGCCAATATTCGCGTAAAAGGCCAGAGAAGGACAAAAATGGCCGATACCCTGCTGGGCCAGTGACATTTGGTCAACCAGGACCCATCCACACATTCCCAGGGACAGAGGGATCTCGGACCACACCCGAAGACGGGTCACGGATGCGGAGTTCAACGCGTCGGCCCATCTGGCGCTTTTCTAAAATGCCGCGGGCCCTTCAAATGTTCCGTTGAAAGTTTTTCCATCCAGATGAAGAGATCATTTGGATTCGGTCGCGGCGACTTCCATTATGTCACCGCGGCAGATGAACGGCGAAAATACAACCGGGATCTCTCCCAACGGCTTGACAGCCGAAGTGTCAACCTGGACATATGGCAGATGTAAACGACGCCTCTTCCAAAAATTTGGGCCCTGCCCGAAGCGCCCCTCTACGGACGCCCAACGTTGGGAACGTGCGATTGATCGGGAGCGCGGACACGGGCGACTCTTCACTGCGCCGAACGGAGAAACAAATCGACCTTAATATGATAAAAATCGATCTCTTTGTCCTGCGCAGAGACGACGCTCAGCCCGCGAGACTCTGCTTTGCGCCATGCATCGCTCTGCCTTTTAAGTTGTCACTCGCTACAGGGCGGCAGATAAGCGGCTCGACGTCGGCAAAGGCATCGATACGCCGCAATCAGCGCGATAACAATGTATCCCGTATAATAATAATAACGTACACGTATACGTATACGCGCTCCGTCAAGCAGCTGGAGACACATCTCCGAGGGGGGATTTAAAAGAACAGATCTATCTATAGCCAAACGGGTACAGAAGGGTTAACCGGCCTCCGATTTCGCAGAATCGGGCAAGGCGAAACCGATAAATATAATAAATGGTAAAAATAGCAACACAAAGCAAAAGGAGAAGAATAAATATAAGAAGTGAGCGGGCGAGACAAAAGCCAATAAAATCATAACGGAGAAGGGGACAACAAGCATAAAAAATAATGCAACAACGTAACAACCGAGAGGGCAAAGCAACGCAAAGAGTACAAAATAACAACAAAGAAAGGAAAACAAACACAAAGCTGAGAGAAAGAATACAAAGTAAAAACTAAAACGGGGAACAGCAACATAATGGGGGGGCGGGGGATACAATTTAACAACCAAGAAATCAAAACAACACAAAGCAGAGATGAAGAATACAAAGTAACAACCGAGAGGGCGAAGCAACACAATCGAAAGAAAGCAACACAATGTAACAAGCAAGAAATGAAAACAACGCAAGCCAGAGATGAAGAATACAAAGTAACAACCGAGAGGGCGAAGCAACACAATCGAAAGAAAGCAACACAATGTAACAAGCAAGAAATGAAAACAACGCAAGCCAGAGATGAAGAATACAAAGTAACAAACGAGAGGGCAAAGCAGAGATAAAGAATACAAAATAACAACAAAAGAAAGCAAAAACAAGACAAAGCTGAGAGAAAGAATACAAAGTAACAACCGAGAGAGGAAAGCAACACAATCAAGAGAGGAAAACAATGCAATGTAACAAGCAAGGGATGACAACAATACAAGCCAGAGATAAAGAATACAAAGTGACAACTGAGAGGGCAAAGCAACACAATCGAAAGAAAGCAACACTCGAGAAGGCAAAGCAACACAATCCAGAGATAAAGAATATAATAAAACAACCAAGAAATCTAAACAACACAAAACAGTCATAAAGAATACAAAGTAACAACTTAAAAAAAAGGGCAAAACAACACAAAACAGAGAGGGGGGGAAAAAGAATACAATGTAACAACCGAGAAATGAAAACAACACAAATCAGAGATAAAGAATCCAAAATACCAACCGGGACGTCCAAACATCACAAACCATAAAGAATAACAAACAAGCAATTATCGCCGAGCGGCTCGTCCGTCACTCCGGTGACTGAGCAGAAGGGAATCTGTACAGTAAAGCTTTGAATGTTTTATTTAACCGTTTTTTTCTTCTCCTCTGGAACTCCCTTCCCCTTGCTCCATGCCATCGGGAACTCACCAAGACTCAATGACTTTACAGCCCAACGCCAACCAAAGCTTTTTATCTTGGAAGGGGGTTAGTTCCACTGTCCATGTCGTATTGCCATTGGGGAGATTTAACCTCACTTCCTGTCAGGACAGGAAGTGTTAGGAAATCTCTCTAGCGGGGGGGGGGACACAGGAAGTCTCTCTAGCAGGGGGATATAGGAAGTCTCTCTAGCAGGGGGATATAGGAAGTCTCTCTAGCAGGGGGATATAGGAAGTCTCTCTAGCAGGGGGATATAGGAAGTCTCTCTAGCAGGGGGATATAGGAAGTCTCTCTAGCAGGGGGATATAGGAAGTCTCTCTAGCAGGGGGATATAGGAAGTCTCTCTAGCAGGGGGATATAGGAAGTCTCTCTAGCAGGGGGATATAGGAAGTCTCTCTAGCAGGGGGATATAGGAAGTCTCTCTAGCAGGGGGATATAGGAAGTCTCTCTAGCAGGGGGATATAGGAAGTCTCTCTAGCAGGGGGATATAGGAAGTCTCTCTAGCAGGGGGATATAGGAAGTCTCTCTAGCAGGGGGATATAGGAAGTCTCTCTAGCAGGGGGATATAGGAAGTCTCTCTAGCAGGGGGATATAGGAAGTCTCTCTAGCAGGGGGATATAGGAAGTCTCTCTAGCAGGGGGATATAGGAAGTCTCTCTAGCAGGGGGATATAGGAAGTCTCTCTAGCAGGGGGATATAGGAAGTCTCTCTAGCAGGGGGATATAGGAAGTCTCTCTAGCAGGGGGATATAGGAAGTCTCTCTAGCAGGGGGATATAGGAAGTCTCTCTAGCAGGGGGATATAGGAAGTCTCTCTAGCAGGGGGATATAGGAAGTCTCTCTAGCAGGGGGATATAGGAAGTCTCTCTAGCAGGGGGATATAGGAAGTCTCTCTAGCAGGGGGATATAGGAAGTCTCTCTAGCAGGGGGATATAGGAAGTCTCTCTAGCAGGGGGATATAGGAAGTCTCTCTAGCAGGGGGATATAGGAAGTCTCTCTAGCAGGGGGATATAGGAAGTCTCTCTAGCAGGGGGATATAGGAAGTCTCTCTAGCAGGGGGATATAGGAAGTCTCTCTAGCAGGGGGATATAGGAAGTCTCTCTAGCAGGGGGATATAGGAAGTCTCTCTAGCAGGGGGATATAGGAAGTCTCTCTAGCAGGGGGATATAGGAAGTCTCTCTAGCAGGGGGATATAGGAAGTCTCTCTAGCAGGGGGATATAGGAAGTCTCTCTAGCAGGGGGATATAGGAAGTCTCTCTAGCAGGGGGATATAGGAAGTCTCTCTAGCAGGGGGATATAGGAAGTCTCTCTAGCAGGGGGATATAGGAAGTCTCTCTAGCAGGGGGATATAGGAAGTCTCTCTAGCAGGGGGATATAGGAAGTCTCTCTAGCAGGGGGATATAGGAAGTCTCTCTAGCAGGGGGATATAGGAAGTCTCTCTAGCAGGGGGATATAGGAAGTCTCTCTAGCAGGGGGATATAGGAAGTCTCTCTAGCAGGGGGATATAGGAAGTCTCTCTAGCAGGGGGATATAGGAAGTCTCTCTAGCAGGGGGATATAGGAAGTCTCTCTAGCAGGGGGATATAGGAAGTCTCTCTAGCAGGGGGATATAGGAAGTCTCTCTAGCAGGGGGATATAGGAAGTCTCTCTAGCAGGGGGATATAGGAAGTCTCTCTAGCAGGGGGATATAGGAAGTCTCTCTAGCAGGGGGATATAGGAAGTCTCTCTAGCAGGGGGATATAGGAAGTCTCTCTAGCAGGGGACATAGGAAGTCTCTCTAGCGGGGGACACAGGAAGTCTCTCTAGCAGGGGGACATAGGAAGTCACTCTAGCGGGGGACATAGGAAGTCTCTATAGCGGGGGACACAGGAAGTCTCTCTAGCAGGGGGACATAGGAAGTCTCTCTAGCGGTGGACATAGGAAGTCTCTCTAGCGGGGGACATAGGAAGTCTCTCTAGCGGGGGACACAGGAAGTCTCTCTAGCAGGGGGACATAGGAAGTCTCTCTAGCGGGGGACATAGGAAGTCTCTCTAGCGGTGGACATAGGAAGTCTCTCTAGCAGGGGACATAGGAAGTCTCTCTAGCGGGGGACATAGGAAGTCTCTCTAGCGGGGGACATAGGAAGTCTCTCTAGCAGGGGACACAGGAAGTCTCTCTAGCGGGGTCACCGATGATTTATAGCGGGCTTTTTAAAATCCTGTCCTGGTGACATCCGCTCACTCCTTCCCCCGCCAAATTCATGCAAGGGTGTCACAGAGACAGGAAGTGATAGGAAATCTCTCTAGCAGGGACACAGGTGATTTGAAGTGGAGCTGGGAAGGGTTAGAACTTCTGACAATGTTTTTTTTTGCAGTCCGTGCATTGCTCTCCTAGTGACAACTGATCACCCCTTCCCCCCGAATTCATACAAGGGTGTCAAAGGGACAGGAAGTGTTAGGAAATCTCTCTAGCGGGGGACATAGGAAGCACCTCTAGCAGGGTCACAGATGCTTTATAGTGGAGCTGGGAAGGGTTAGAACTTCTGACAATGTTTGTATACCTGTCCTGGTGACAACCGCTCACTCTTTCCCCCCGCCAAATTCATGCAAGGGTGTCACAGAGACAGGAAGTGCTAGGAAATCTCTCTAGCGGGGGGGTAATAGGAAATCTCTCTAGCGGGGATATAGACGAGCGGAGCCGGGAAGGGTTGGATCTCCTGACAATGCTTTTTTTTTTGCAGTCTGTGCCTTGCTCTGTGGTCTTTATTACCGGAGGGGGCGGAGACAAGACCAGTCACCCTGCACAGGGAGAGAGAGCGGCAGTGGGCGGTCTTTATTACAGGAGGGGGCGGAGACAAGACCAGTCACCCTGCACAGGGAGAGAGAGCGGCAGTGGGCGGTCTTTATTACAGGAGGGGGCGGAGACATAATTCAATCCCTTTTGGGCCGGAGTGGGTCTTTGATTTTTCCTGTTTTCTTTATTCCGTCCAGACTTGAAGGACTCCTCCCGGTCGGGGTTCCCCTTTAACCAGTCCGGCTCATCCGCCGGCCCTCATCCCCCGCGACGGGCGGCCGGCCGCGCGTTTGATGTCCGCTCGGCGGAGAGGCGACCTGACGCGTTTGATGTGACAAAGGCGGCCGAACAAAGCGCCGCGTCGCCGGCTGAGCTATCGCCCTCAAAGAGAAACCTCATCCCATCAAACGGCTGAAACCGAGACGCACGCCGCCCGCGTCTGTAGTCATGGCCGCCGCCGCAGACCGCGCTTCTGAAGCCCAGCGATCAATTGGAGGGAAGATAGATCGGTACCCACAGAGGGACGTCCCTGTACGGGGATTGTGGGCCAGAGCCGGTCCGTGGGGGGGGGAGGGGGAGATCTGAGAGCCGAATCCCAGCCAGAGACGTGTTTATATCAGAGCGACTCCACGAGCCATCCGCCCATTGTAACCATGGCACCGGTACTCATTACTGCAGCTCTACAGCTTCTTACTCTGTATGTATGGACTCTGCACAGTACCACTTCTCTTGTCCTGTATGCCGGGTGTCATTCTCAGTATCTGTTCTTATTCTGTATGTATGGACTCTGCACAGTACCACTTCTCTTGTCCTGTATGCCGGGTGTCATTCTCAGTATCTGTTCTTATTCTGTATGTATGGACTCTGCACAGTACCACTTCTCTTGTCCTGTATGCCGGGTGTCATTCTCAGTATCTGTTCTTATTCTGTATGTATGGACTCTGCACAGTACCACTTCTCTTGTCCTGTATGCCGGGTGTCATTCTCAGTATCTGTTCTTATTCTGTATGTATGGACTCTGCACAGTACCACTTCTCTTGTCCTGTATGCCGGGTGTCATTCTCAGTATCTGTTCTTATTCTGTATGTATGGACTCTGCACAGTACCACTTCTCTTGTCCTGTATGCCGGGTGTCATTCTCAGTATCTGTTCTTATTCTGTATGTATGGACTCTGCACAGTACCACTTCTCTTGTCCTGTATGCCGGGTGTCATTCTCAGTATCTGTTCTTATTCTGTATGTATGGACTCTGCACAGTACCACTTCTCTTGTCCTGTATGCCGGGTGTCATTCTCAGTATCTGTTCTTATTCTGTATGTATGGACTCTGCACAGTACCACTTCTCTTGTCCTGTATGCCGGGTGTCATTCTCAGTATCTGTTCTTATTCTGTATGTATGGACTCTGCACAGTACCACTTCTCTTGTCCTGTATGCCGGGTGTCATTCTCAGTATCTGTTCTTATTCTGTATGTATGGACTCTGCACAGTACCACTTCTCTTGTCCTGTATGCCGGGTGTCATTCTCAGTATCTGTTCTTATTCTGTATGTATGGACTCTGCACAGTACCACTTCTCTTGTCCTGTATGCCGGGTGTCATTCTCAGTATCTGTTCTTATTCTGTATGTATGGACTCTGCACAGTACCACTTCTCTTGTCCTGTATGCCGGGTGTCATTCTCAGTATCTGTTCTTATTCTGTATGTATGGACTCTGCACAGTACCACTTCTCTTGTCCTGTATGCCGGGTGTCATTCTCAGTATCTGTTCTTATTCTGTATGTATGGACTCTGCACAGTACCACTTCTCTTGTCCTGTATGCCGGGTGTCATTCTCAGTATCTGTTCTTATTCTGTATGTATGGACTCTGCACAGTACCACTTCTCTTGTCCTGTATGCCGGGTGTCATTCTCAGTATCTGTTCTTATTCTGTATGTATGGACTCTGCACAGTACCACTTCTCTTGTCCTGTATGCCGGGTGTCATTCTCAGTATCTGTTCTTATTCTGTATGTATGGACTCTGCACAGTACCACTTCTCTTGTCCTGTATGCCGGGTGTCATTCTCAGTATCTGTTCTTATTCTGTATGTATGGACTCTGCACAGTACCACTTCTCTTGTCCTGTATGCCGGGTGTCATTCTCAGTATCTGTTCTTATTCTGTATGTATGGACTCTGCACAGTACCACTTCTCTTGTCCTGTATGCCGGGTGTCATTCTCAGTATCTGTTCTTATTCTGTATGTATGGACTCTGCACAGTACCACTTCTCTTGTCCTGTATGCCGGGTGTCATTCTCAGTATCTGTTCTTATTCTGTATGTATGGACTCTGCACAGTACCACTTCTCTTGTCCTGTATGCCGGGTGTCATTCTCAGTATCTGTTCTTATTCTGTATGTATGGACTCTGCACAGTACCACTTCTCTTGTCCTGTATGCCGGGTGTCATTCTCAGTATCTGTTCTTATTCTGTATGTATGGACTCTGCACAGTACCACTTCTCTTGTCCTGTATGCCGGGTGTCATTCTCAGTATCTGTTCTTATTCTGTATGTATGGACTCTGCACAGTACCACTTCTCTTGTCCTGTATGCCGGGTGTCATTCTCAGTATCTGTTCTTATTCTGTATGTATGGACTCTGCACAGTACCACTTCTCTTGTCCTGTATGCCGGGTGTCATTCTCAGTATCTGTTCTTATTCTGTATGTATGGACTCTGCACAGTACCACTTCTCTTGTCCCGTATGCCGGGTGTCATTCTCGGTATCTGTTCTTTTCCGCTATCCTGGACCTGTATTGAGGGCAGAAAACACCCCCATTTGGCTCATTTATTTATTGATTAATTATTTACTTTATGTCAATTTTTACTGTTTTATTTCTTTTAATAATAATTGAATAAAATTAAGTGACAGAAAACATAAAAGTCAAATAATAAAAATATAAAAAAATACAAAGAACATTTGATGAATATTTATAAATAATAAAGAAAATTAAATAAAAATACAATAAATAAATAAATCCCCTTGCAATAAAAAAAAAGAAGAGAATTCTGAAATTTTACTGCAAAATTTGTATTTTCATTGTGAAAAAGAATGATGGGACCTCTCGGGGGGGGCGTCCCCTCATGGGGGGCATCACGTAGATGAGTCTCCATAATACACAAACAATTGTCGGGGAGAATTGATGTCAACTTGGAGTGAAAAAAAACCTAAAAAGAAGGAAGGTAACCGGTTCCCCGGCGCGGCCGACCGCTCACAAAAGCCGCCCTGTGTATCCCGCGACAACTGCCGGGCACAGCTGACGTCTGTCGGCAGCAGCTGTCGGTGAATCTGTTTCCGAGGGACGCTGTCTATCATAGTGTCCCCGGCTCCATCTGTCCCCGGAACAGTCTCCGCGCTCCGGCTCATCTCCATTGCTGGAAACAAAACGTGGAATTGTTACATTGTATCGGATTCTACAGAAGCCCGACCTGATCAATTCCCCCGATCGGAATATTCCCAAATCATCAATAATTGGGAATTCTACCAACTGTATGGAAAAGAAATATCGGGGGGTGTAGTGGCCCAGGGCGGGATTCCGGATCCGTGCTTTCTCCATGTTCAGGAATTGGGTTTGGAGGCTTCCTGATGGATAAGGGTTGGGACCTGGATGGGGCGCTTGTTGGGGACCGTGCTTTCTCAATGTTCGGGGATCAGGTTTGGAGGCTTCCTGATGGATAAGGGTTGGGACCTGGATGGGGCGCTTGTTGGGGACCGTGCTTTCTCCATGTTCAGGGATCAGGTTTGGAGGCTTCCTGATGGATAAGGGTTGGGACCTGGATGGGGCGCTTGTTGGGGACCGTGCTTTCTCCATGTTCAGGGATCAGGTTTGGAGGCTTCCTGATGGATAAGGGTTGGGACCTGGATGGGGCGCTTGTTGGGGACCGTGCTTTCTCCATGTTCAGGGATCAGGTTTGGAGGCTTCCTGATGGATAAGGGTTGGGACCTGGATGGGGCGCTTGTTGGGGACCGTGCTTTCTCCATGTTCAGGGATCAGGTTTGGAGGCTTCCTGATGGATAAGGGTTGGGACCTGGATGGGGCGCTTGTTGGGGACCGTGCTTTCTCCATGTTCAGGGATCAGGTTTGGAGGCTTCCTGATGGATAAGGGTTGGGACCTGGATGGGGCGCTTGTTGGGGACCGTGCTTTCTCCATGTTCAGGGATCAGGTTTGGAGGCTTCCTGATGGATAAGGGTTGGGACCTGGATGGGGCGCTTGTTGGGGACCGTGCTTTCTCCATGTTCAGGGATCAGGTTTGGAGGCTTCCTGATGGATAAGGGTTGGGACCTGGATGGGGCGCTTGTTGGGGACCGTGCTTTCTCCATGTTCAGGGATCAGGTTTGGAGGCTTCCTGATGGATAAGGGTTGGGACCTGGATGGGGCGCTTGTTGGGGACCGTGCTTTCTCCATGTTCAGGGATCAGGTTTGGAGGCTTCCTGATGGATAAGGGTTGGGACCTGGATGGGGCGCTTGTTGGGGACCGTGCTTTCTCCATGTTCAGGGATCAGGTTTGGAGGCTTCCTGATGGATAAGGGTTGGGACCTGGATGGGGCGCTTGTTGGGGACCGTGCTTTCTCCATGTTCAGGGATCAGGTTTGGAGGCTTCCTGATGGATAAGGGTTGGGACCTGGATGGGGCGCTTGTTGGGGACCGTGCTTTCTCCATGTTCAGGGATCAGGTTTGGAGGCTTCCTGATGGATAAGGGTTGGGACCTGGATGGGGCGCTTGTTGGGGACCGTGCTTTCTCCATGTTCAGGGATCAGGTTTGGAGGCTTCCTGATGGATAAGGGTTGGGACCTGGATGGGGCGCTTGTTGGGGACCGTGCTTTCTCCATGTTCAGGGATCAGGTTTGGAGGCTTCCTGATGGATAAGGGTTGGGACCTGGATGGGGCGCTTGTTGGGGACCGTGCTTTCTCCATGTTCAGGGATCAGGTTTGGAGGCTTCCTGATGGATAAGGGTTGGGACCTGGATGGGGCGCTTGTTGGGGACCGTGCTTTCTCCATGTTCAGGGATCAGGTTTGGAGGCTTCCTGATGGATAAGGGTTGGGACCTGGATGGGGCGCTTGTTGGGGACCGTGCTTTCTCCATGTTCAGGGATCAGGTTTGGAGGCTTCCTGATGGATAAGGGTTGGGACCTGGATGGGGCGCTTGTTGGGGACCGTGCTTTCTCCATGTTCAGGGATCAGGTTTGGAGGCTTCCTGATGGATAAGGGTTGGGACCTGGATGGGGCGCTTGTTGGGGACCGTGCTTTCTCCATGTTCAGGGATCAGGTTTGGAGGCTTCCTGATGGATAAGGGTTGGGACCTGGATGGGGCGCTTGTTGGGGACCGTGCTTTCTCCATGTTCAGGGATCAGGTTTGGAGGCTTCCTGATGGATAAGGGTTGGGACCTGGATGGGGCGCTTGTTGGGGACCGTGCTTTCTCCATGTTCAGGGATCAGGTTTGGAGGCTTCCTGATGGATAAGGGTTGGGACCTGGATGGGGCGCTTGTTGGGGACCGTGCTTTCTCCATGTTCAGGGATCAGGTTTGGAGGCTTCCTGATGGATAAGGGTTGGGACCTGGATGGGGCGCTTGTTGGGGACCGTGCTTTCTCCATGTTCAGGGATCAGGTTTGGAGGCTTCCTGATGGATAAGGGTTGGGACCTGGATGGGGCGCTTGTTGGGGACCGTGCTTTCTCCATGTTCAGGGATCAGGTTTGGAGGCTTCCTGATGGATAAGGGTTGGGACCTGGATGGGGCGCTTGTTGGGGACCGTGCTTTCTCCATGTTCAGGGATCAGGTTTGGAGGCTTCCTGATGGATAAGGGTTGGGACCTGGATGGGGCGCTTGTTGGGGACCGTGCTTTCTCCATGTTCAGGGATCAGGTTTGGAGGCTTCCTGATGGATAAGGGTTGGGACCTGGATGGGGCGCTTGTTGGGGACCGTGCTTTCTCCATGTTCAGGGATCAGGTTTGGAGGCTTCCTGATGGATAAGGGTTGGGACCTGGATGGGGCGCTTGTTGGGGACCGTGCTTTCTCCATGTTCAGGGATCAGGTTTGGAGGCTTCCTGATGGATAAGGGTTGGGACCTGGATGGGGCGCTTGTTGGGGACCGTGCTTTCTCCATGTTCAGGGATCAGGTTTGGAGGCTTCCTGATGGATAAGGGTTGGGACCTGGATGGGGCGCTTGTTGGGGACCGTGCTTTCTCCATGTTCAGGGATCAGGTTTGGAGGCTTCCTGATGGATAAGGGTTGGGACCTGGATGGGGCGCTTGTTGGGGACCGTGCTTTCTCCATGTTCAGGGATCAGGTTTGGAGGCTTCCTGATGGATAAGGGTTGGGACCTGGATGGGGCGCTTGTTGGGGACCGTGCTTTCTCCATGTTCAGGGATCAGGTTTGGAGGCTTCCTGATGGATAAGGGTTGGGACCTGGATGGGGCGCTTGTTGGGGACCGTGCTTTCTCCATGTTCAGGGATCAGGTTTGGAGGCTTCCTGATGGATAAGGGTTGGGACCTGGATGGGGCGCTTGTTGGGGACCGTGCTTTCTCCATGTTCAGGGATCAGGTTTGGAGGCTTCCTGATGGATAAGGGTTGGGACCTGGATGGGGCGCTTGTTGGGGACCGTGCTTTCTCCATGTTCAGGGATCAGGTTTGGAGGCTTCCTGATGGATAAGGGTTGGGACCTGGATGGGGCGCTTGTTGGGGACCGTGCTTTCTCCATGTTCAGGGATCAGGTTTGGAGGCTTCCTGATGGATAAGGGTTGGGACCTGGATGGGGCGCTTGTTGGGGACCGTGCTTTCTCCATGTTCAGGGATCAGGTTTGGAGGCTTCCTGATGGATAAGGGTTGGGACCTGGATGGGGCGCTTGTTGGGGACCGTGCTTTCTCCATGTTCAGGGATCAGGTTTGGAGGCTTCCTGATGGATAAGGGTTGGGACCTGGATGGGGCGCTTGTTGGGGACCGTGCTTTCTCCATGTTCAGGGATCAGGTTTGGAGGCTTCCTGATGGATAAGGGTTGGGACCTGGATGGGGCGCTTGTTGGGGACCGTGCTTTCTCCATGTTCAGGGATCAGGTTTGGAGGCTTCCTGATGGATAAGGGTTGGGACCTGGATGGGGCGCTTGTTGGGGACCGTGCTTTCTCCATGTTCAGGGATCAGGTTTGGAGGCTTCCTGATGGATAAGGGTTGGGACCTGGATGGGGCGCTTGTTGGGGACCGTGCTTTCTCCATGTTCAGGGATCAGGTTTGGAGGCTTCCTGATGGATAAGGGTTGGGACCTGGATGGGGCGCTTGTTGGGGACCGTGCTTTCTCCATGTTCAGGGATCAGGTTTGGAGGCTTCCTGATGGATAAGGGTTGGGACCTGGATGGGGCGCTTGTTGGGGACCGTGCTTTCTCCATGTTCAGGGATCAGGTTTGGAGGCTTCCTGATGGATAAGGGTTGGGACCTGGATGGGGCGCTTGTTGGGGACCGTGCTTTCTCCATGTTCAGGGATCAGGTTTGGAGGCTTCCTGATGGATAAGGGTTGGGACCTGGATGGGGCGCTTGTTGGGGACCGTGCTTTCTCCATGTTCAGGGATCAGGTTTGGAGGCTTCCTGATGGATAAGGGTTGGGACCTGGATGGGGCGCTTGTTGGGGACCGTGCTTTCTCCATGTTCAGGGATCAGGTTTGGAGGCTTCCTGATGGATAAGGGTTGGGACCTGGATGGGGCGCTTGTTGGGGACCGTGTCTTCTCCATGTTCAGGAATCAGGTTTTGGATGCTTCCTGATGGATAAGGGTTGGGACCTTGAAGGGGCGCTTGTCGGGGCCGTGTTTTCTCAATGATCAGGGGTCGGGTTTGGAGGCTTCCTGATGGATAAGGGTTGGGACCTTGAAGGGGCACTTGGGGACCTTGTTGGGTCCTAGGCTGCTCAACTCCTGGAGGTACCCAGTAGGTGCTGGTGTCCCAGGTTTGAAGTTATTATTTGTGATGAGGAGCGCCTCAACCGCGCAAAAAGATCAATTCCCGAAATCATTTGGAAAGTGAAAAAACAATGCAGACAACGCGTTTTGGGATAATGGAACTCCCTTCTTCAGGGCTTGCAGTGATGATATAGGGCAGGGGGTAGGCAACCTTGGTCCTGTGGAAGGACGCTACCCATGAGGTATTGCAAGACTCTGATAGCCACGCAATGTGGCAGATGCATGATGGGATTTGAAGTTTCTCTATGAGCCGGAGTGCCGAGGTTGCCCTACCCCCTGCTACGGGACGTTGCAGTTCAACCACTTGGAAGACCGTTTTAGAACCTGTGGGTTGTGATCGGCGCACAATCCGGCAGAAATGGGCAACTGCCATCTCTGGTCTATTGGCAGCTCCCCCAGTTTAGTCTTTCGAGCTCATGAGTGTGGGTGGAAAGGAATCTCATGAATATTAATGAGTGTCACATTTACATATATACATAGTTAGTAGGCTTGAGAAAGACACACGTCCAACAGGTTCAACCTCCCGCAACTGTCGACAGGTTTGATCCAAAGGAGACGCACGGCGACAATCCTCCTGGGGCGATGTTGGCCCTTTCTGCCTCTATTCCGGGAATCCGAATCTTCTCTCTGGATATTAATAGCTGCAAAAAAAAAACACGTTTCCTGTCTTTCGAATCCCGCAATTGGATTCCGCCGTCACTACCAGAGGAGGTGAAGCGTTGCATCACATCTCGGCCTTTTGGCTAGGATCAGGTGTAGTGTCTGTTCTTATCAGTTTTCGGAGGGGGACAGCATGGACCGTGCTGGGGCAGATGGTTGCTTAGTACTCTCTGAAGTGGAGGTGGGTGCTGAGGCGGCTCCTATGGCAGAAGGGGAGCTTCCTGGGCACTAATGCATCCTGATGGGGATGGGTGCTGCTCCTCTGGTCTGGCCGGAGGGTTCGGGAGGCGGATGAGGCCCGTGGTTCCCCCTGGGGGTGGCGTCCCAGGGTGTGACAGAAAATCACTTGGGAGTGGGACCCCACTGTGATTCACTGTCACTAGGTCACGGCACTGTGGCTACTACGGCAACCTCTACTCCTTGAAGGGAAGAGGCATGACTGTGACTATCACTAACACTATTGATCCTGCAGTTACATTGGCCAACAATTCTATACTGGAGGAACTGCACTCTGCCCGATAAGAGCCCTGAGCTGCAATGGTCTCCAAGTGGAGCTCGATGTAGCACTGTGGGACCTCATTGACCTGGATCTTCTAGAGCTGTATAAGTAGATGGTGGTGGAGGGTCTGATCACAATCTTGTACATGGAAGAGAGATATGTCTTGAAAAATTGGTGTCCAACCTCTCTCCTAAATGTGGACTACAAGATCCTCACCAGGGTATTGGCCAACCTTCTCAAGGTTGTTATTGGACAGACGATCCAGCTGGATCAGACTTGTGGTATTCCTGGTCCTGAACTGTAAACAACTGTGTGCTTTTCCAGGTCCATGTTCCTCAAAGATCGCTGTGTGCACACACAGCATCGGTCTCCCATGACCAGGAAAAGACCTTTGACCGTGTGTCTCTTGGGTTCATGTTTAGGGCCCTGAGTAGGTTTGGTCTTGGGGAAATTTGTTTCATGTTGACCTTGATATTTGCACCATCGGGCTTTCCCGGTCCTCTCCGGGATCAAACAAGGCTGCCCTCTCTCTCTCACCTTCCTTTTTTTATGTTATAGAGCCATTAATTGAGTGCATCAGACAAAATCCAAGACCACACTGACCAGAAGTCAAGTGTTCCCTCTACATTGAAGATGTAATGGTGTTCCATGGACATGCTCAGGCAGACCTGCGACGACTTCGTCTTGAGCTTTGGGAGCAGGTACCATCATCCCCTTCATCATCCCCTTCATCATCCCCTTCATCATCCATTGTCCATTTCATCCAAATCCTTGGTATCTGCTTTGGAGCTGAGGGAACAGCCTTGAAGTCTTCGTATGAGAAACTTAAGTAGAAGTCTCAGAGAACCATTCTTTGATCAAAAGGACCGTGGCCTCGGGGCTAGCTCCATGTCCCGTTTTCCCCCCTGCTTCTTTGTCCCATTCAAGGGACCTCCAAACGATAGCTCCTTCCCCTACAACTGGGACACTCCTTGGTTCTACACCAAAGACTATCTACAAGTTGATCAGAGCCAAGGACACCGCAATGACTGTTCCGGGCCTTTCCCTGGACCACAAATTTGTCTGAAAACGTGTCTAACCAACAAGCATGGATGGCCATTCAAAGAAAGTTTCTTTAAGAACCTTTATTCATGCCAGAAACTTGGGTGAAGAATGCTTTGTGGTGTTCCAAGAAGGGCCTCATCCACCAGGGGGTGAGGATGTCCATCAAGGACCATTGCAGACTGATCCACAGAGACTATTACCTTAACCTTTAACCTTGTGTGTCTTTGTCCTTCAATAAAGCTTTGGGCATGTGAACTCTTTCTCCCTCCCTTACCCCTCTTCCCTCTCCCCCATCCCCCATCCCATTGTTGTGTAGAGTGTGGGGGGTTTCCTCCAATATTGCCCTACTCAAAATCTCTGGTGGTACTTTAGGGACCACATATTGGTTATGGCGATTAGAACTTCTGGGTTCTTACTGGTGTCACTCCTTTTATTAGAGAGATTTACCCCTTACTTCCTGTCCACCTGACCATGGTTTCAGCAGACAGGAAGTAAAAGAAAATCTGAAACATTGGCACAAAAAGAACAGCCGTCCTCTACTCTACTCTAAGGACAAAGCGGTTTTAATTTTGTCTGTGTTGCCGTTGGAGCGTTCCCCTCCCTTCCTGCCTCATAAAAGGTTGTCAAAAAGCTAGGAGGTGAGGGTGAATCCAACTGGAGCCCTGGATTCTAACAGACCTTAAGGGCCTGGTAGGACCTTTGGGGGAAGACCACACACTTTTTTTTATTTGAATGGGGTTCCTTCCTAACATTCCTACCAGACCACAAGAACATGGCCACACTATCCTTGGAATGCCCAGACACACAATGGGAATAATAAGTAACTTGGGACAGAAGGCCTGGTCCAAGCAGTGTGGTTGCAGAGGACGCAAGTGGTGTCATGGCCAAGTGTCATTTCACTTGTCCATGACACCATGTGTTGTCCCAAACCCAGGGGAGTCTTTGACACTTGAAGGCGTCCGAGCTCCTACTATTGTAAGCCTGCGGTGGGTGCGCAAAAAACTACCATAAAATTGGACCCAAAAACGTGCACTGGTATGATAACTGGTCCAATCAACTGTTCCATCTCTCAAAGAGAACGAGTTTGGGCTCTTCCTCGAACCCTTGGGGGCTCCTGGGCCAGGCACTATAGCCCACCTAGCCAAAGACAAACCCAAGCAAACTTCTCTCCTCTTGATCAACTGAAGCAGACCAACCAGAATCTTGGTAGAGCTCTTTCAGAATCAGTGGAGGTCCCAAACCCAAAGGACTACTTGACCATGGCCAAACTCTCTCCCTACCCAGCCCATGGTCGTGGACCAGTTCAAATGAGGAGTCACTGGGACCCTTGAGATACCAGACCTTAGAGAAGGACTTTGACATGGATGGACATACAATTGATGGTCCTTACCATGACCCTTTAAGACCTCCATCAACTCAGGAGGCAACTTGCAACCAACCATTCCTATCATAAGACCAGAACAGGGTACTTGCAACCAACCATTCCTATCATAAGACCAGAACGGTGGCACACCCCTCTCCCATGAACCCTGATGAAGACAAGATAAACCCCACCCAAGGGAGGAGGACAAATTTCCTCTACATCCTAGCCATTCCCACCCCCTCTCCGACTTATGGAGACTTGATCCACCTGCAAAGCATTATGGTCATTGCCTACTTTGTATATACTGCATATGAATATTCAAATTTGCATATTCGTAGTAGTAATTATTCCCACCCAAGACCCCTGTTTTCTCCTGGGATGTCCCGTTAAGATCGTTGGGGGAACCAATCCACGTTCCAAATGGATCATGCCACCCACCTAAATGCGAAGGTTTGGCCTCTTTTTCCAACTTAGGGAGACATTTTTGAATTTGCATCTAATTATTATAAAATTTTGCTCATTTAATGTCGAATTTGCATCTACTTATAATATGTTAATGAGATAAAGTCGCCCTAAGTCCGATCAGGAGAGCTAGTTCCAAAGTAGGGTGGGGGAGGGGAGGTGTTAGCAATTCCTTGATCAATCATGTAACCACGTTGACCGGCCCACTTTGAGCCCGGGGAGCTGACCAGGGTGCTGCTGCTGGGAAGGTGCCCTTTAAGAGTGGATTAACCCTTTCGAAGCTCCTCCCCCTCCTTCCAGTGGCGGGACATTATACAAGTACGACCTCAAGAATAATAATAAGAGATAATAAGAGACCCGACCGAGGAACAGCCTGGCGGGTGGAGAGACGCTATTGTTCACCGCGACGCCACACAACACAGGCTAGGATTCACCGCCGGTAACGGGTGATTGTCCCGCCCCCAAATCTGCCGTCCTGGAGGATCCCGCGTCCTGTCTGACGCCCGGCATACGGGACAAGGGAAGTGGTTCTGTGCAGAGTCCATACAGACAGAATAAGAACAGATACCGAGAATGACACCCGGCATACGGGACAAGGGAAGTGGTACTGTGCAGAGTCCATACATACAGATACTGAGAATGACACCCGGCATACGGGACAAGAGAAGTGGTTCTGTGCAGAGTCCATACATACAGAATAAGAACAGATACCGAGAATGACACCCGGCATACGGGACAAGAGAAGTGGTACTGTGCAGAGTCCATACATACAGAATAAGAACAGATACCGAGAATGACACCCGGCATACGGAACAAGAGAAGGGACTTTGATCCGTGTAGACGGCACAGTAGAACGCAGGAAGTTACTGTGCAGAGTCCATACATACAGAATAAGAACAGATACCGAGAATGACACCCGGCATCTGTAGAAACTCTGTGGACTTTGATCCGTGTAGACGGCACAGTAGAACGCAGGAAGTTGCGCGTCGTTCTCCGCGGCGGAATGTTCTGCGCTGTTGGCGATCTCCGGGTCAGTCACGGGACGCGACCTTCTAATCCAATCCTCTCACCGCTCGGATAATCCCGTCAACTTGGCCCGCGTCCACTCCCGGAGCGCCGACGTCACGCCTCTGCCCACGTCGCCGCCATCTTGTCAGCGAAGACTCGGAGAAGGTCGCCGTCGTAGCTCCGGAATGCAGAGAAGGAATTCACCTGGTGGGGTGACAGGGGGGGGGGTCACACCCTTCACTGGCAGGTTAATGATGATCCCCGCGCCTGTAATTAAACCAAAATACATACATGAGAGGATTATGTCCTCCCCGGAGAACGCAGGGGGCGGGGCTAACACTGCTCAGCGCCCGAGGCGTCGGCTACGTACACCCTGATACATCTGAGCGGAATTCCGGAACGATCTTATTATAAGAATGTATTTATACTAAAGATCTTATCAATGACTAGAGGGGGAGGGGCTGCGGCTGGAGGTGACACCACGAGGAGGATGTGATGAAGATTTATACACGCGTAGTCACTACGGCATCACCGAGACACCGAGACCATCAATGTATACAATGTATCCGTTCAGAGAGCAATATATA
>NW_017308428.1:68650-69534 GCF_000935625.1 Nanorana parkeri | reverse complement strand
CCTCTCCCAGCAGTGTATCAGCAGCTCAGCTCCCTCTCCCAGCAGTGTATCAGCAGCTCAGCTCCCTCTCCCAGCAGTGTATCAGCAGCTCAGCTCCCTCTCCCAGCAGTGTATCAGCAGCTCAGCTCCCTCTCCCAGCAGTGTATCAGCAGCTCAGCTCCCTCTCCCAGCAGTGTATCAGCAGCTCAGCTCCCTCTCCCAGCAGTGTATCAGCAGCTCAGCTCCCTCTCCCAGCAGTGTATCAGCAGCTCAGCTCCCTCTCCCAGCAGTGTATCCGCAGCTCAGCTCCCTCTCCCAGCAGTGTATCAGCAGCTCAGCTTCCTCTCCCAGCAGTGTATCAGCAGCTCAGCTTCCTTTCCCAGCAGTGTATCAGCAGCTCAGCTCCCTCTCCCAGCAGTGTATCAGCAGCTCAGCTCCCTCTCCCAGCAGTCTATCAGCAGCTCAGCTCCCTCTCCCAGCAGTGTATCAGCAGCTCAGGTCCCCATGATTCTACTACTAGAACACCTGCTCTGTTTTTGCATTACAGATTAGCTGGCTGCTGAGTCACTTCTCGGAGGGGGGAGCAGGAGGAGCCGAGCTGCTGGGTCAATTCTGGGAGGAGGAGCTTAGCTTCTGTGTCACTTCTGGTCGGGGGGGAGCAGGAGGAGCTGAGCTGCTGAGTCAATTCTGGGAGGAGGAGCTGAGCTGCTGAGTCAATTCTGGGAGGAGGAGCTGCTGAGTCAATTCTGGGAGGAGGAGCTGAGCTGCTGAGTCAATTCTGGGAGGAGGAGCTGAGCTGCTGAGTCAATTCTGGGAGGAGGAGCTGAGCTTCTGAGTCACTTCTGGGAGGAGGAGCTGAGCTTCTGAGTCACTTCTGGGAGGAGGAGCTGAGCTTCTGAGTCACT
>NW_017308428.1:55109-68219 GCF_000935625.1 Nanorana parkeri | reverse complement strand
TGTTGGGTGGGGGGGGAGCAGGAGGAGCTGAGCTGCTGGGTCAATTCTGGGAGGAGGAGCTGAGATGCTGAGTCACTTCTTGGAGGGGGGAGCAGGAGGAGCTTAACTGTTGGGTCACTTCTGGGAGGAGGAGCTGAGATGCTGAGTCACTTCTTGGAGGGGGGAGCAGGAGGAGCTTAACTGTTGGGTCACTTCTGGGAGGAGGAGCTGAGATGCTGAGTCACTTCTTGGAGGGGGGAGCAGGAGGAGCTGAGCTGCTGTGTCAATTCTGGGAGGAGGAGCTGAGCTGCTGAGTCACTTGTGGGAGGGGGAGCAGGAGGAGCCGAGCTGCTACGTGAATGACTTTTGTGAAGGTGAATCTAGAGGATGAATTGCTCCGCAGTGCCTGCAGTGGTAGAGGTCATCGTAGGTTAGTAGGGAGATATGAATACCGGACAGTCCATAGACTGTTCACTGGGAGAACAAACTGAAGGAGTCCATTTGGACCAGCGCCCAGCATACCAGAAATTACAGATTTGGTTTCTGGTCCACACAAGATGCCAGCTCAGCATCACATGACCCAACTCCCCCAAGAACTATCCGGAGAGTCCAGAATCCAGAAGATCCGAGTCCATCACCTCATTGGCTTCCACCTCACTCCGCTGAAGGCGGCCATTGTGTGACCTGACCCACCATCCGTGAGTATCCCCTCCCCCGTCCCCCCATGGGGGGGACACATTAATAAGCGAAAAATATGGATTCAAGTTCGGGTTTGAAGACGAGAACCTGGAAGGATCCGGAGACGTGGCCGAGGTAGAAGGCGCCATAGGAAATTCATTATTTCCTCAATCCAGCCATTTGCGAAACGCGTCGCTGCCAGTTGGCTTTCCGAGGGGTAAACGCGACCCGCGCGGGATAATGACCCGATGAATCATCTATATCTATCTATTCTGATGGATGGTGTGGACCTCATTAGCGCGGAAGCAGAACGGAGTTCAAGTCTTTATCATCTGAGGATATTACAATGTATCTCCTGATTAACGCGCTTCCTGTTTAATCCCGCCCCCCCTGGTGAAGTGAGCTGTAATGTATTACCATGGACAAGGATCACAATCTCAGCAAGAGCCTGCTGCCAATCAAAGCTGCATCGGCTGACGGCATTTGAACATTAAAATAAGTAGCTGAAGTCGCCCGTAGTAGTAGACGTGTCTCGGCACGTGTTCGCTCGGCGGCGTGCGGTAAAGGTTTAACCCCCGAATGAATCACCCCCCCCCCCTCCCCCACCCCAAAACCCGGGTGACAAGGTATCAACCCCTGGCCGTTTGCCATCGCTGCGGAATTTTAGGAAAGGAGTCCAACTGGTTCTCATTCTTCGAGCGCGCACGCGGAAACGTGACGGTGAAGAGAACATGCCAGTCAGCTGACACATCAATCTACGCCTCACCGCAGCCCGCACGGAGCACGTGTCTTCCCGCCACCGTTTTGCTGCCGGGGGCGGCCCGATGGTGGTCTCGGGGTGGGGCGTGGGAGGCTTAAGTGTCCCCAGTCAGGTTTTTTATTGCTGTAAGGATCTGAGCTTGACAGGTCACATGACCGGTCTGCCATCCCGGTATTAGTTTATTCCAGAGCCCATGCAGATTTATTCCAGAGCCAACGCGTTTCGGGGGGGGGGAAAGACCGACCCACTTCATCAGGGCTTGAAGATGGTGGAACGATGTACATGGGCTGGTTGAGGTGCAAGAATGTGCTACCCCTAGATCTAACAAGCATTTAACCTTTGCGGGGGTGGGGGGGCAGGAGAGGTTTATCCCAACATGTGATAAAATGGAACAGAACTGACGCGTTTTGGGGGCCAAAGACCGACCCACTTCATCAGGGCTTGAAGTATTTGGACTGGTTAAAATACAAGTATGTGTTACCCAAAGACCTCACAAGCATTTAACCCTTAGAGAGCACAAGGTGGGAGGGGGGCGACATGGTGGGGGTCGCAATGTGCGATCAAATAGAAGAGGATCGACGCGTTTCAGGGGCCAAAAACCGACCCACGTCATCAGGGGTTGAAGATGGAAGAACAATGTACATGGACTGGTTGAGATACCAGTATGTGTTACCCAAAGACCTAACTTTTGGGGGTGGTCATTGGTGGGGGGGTACCACTGAGCCCCGACGTTGGGCAATTTGTTTAGGCTGGTGACAGTGTGCCATTGACGAACGCACACCAATGCATGTTCCGGCCCATGTTAACGCGCGCGTGCGTTTATTCGAATGAGCTGCCAACGTACCAAAATCTGACCTGCACCATTTTATCCAATGTATGCTTGTTGGGGGGGGGGTACATTGATGTAGTACATGGGGTCGCCATTCGAAATGGATGCCACTGCGGTACCTGCGTTGGCTTGCGTCGAGGTGGATAGCGCACTTCCCCAAGCTTAGGTCCGAATGGGTACGAGAAGAAAAACCTGATGGGGGCGGGATTTAACCCTAAACGAAAGAAATGGTTTAGACATTTTTAGGGCCAGTATGGCGGCAGGCTCCGCCCCCGATCATTAGCACAAAAATTTGGAGGTGATGGCCGGCGGCACCGGATCGCAATGGACTGGATTGGCACCGGATTGCGCAATGCATGGCAACCATAATGTGGGCACTTTGCTTTTCTCCGATCCCCCGCCGCCGGATGATGATGGGAGTCGCGGAGATTTACGGAGGGCGGGTTGTAAATATCGCAGCGTGTTTACGGGAGACTCCTCGAAGTCCGGAACGGAAAGAGGACCTGTCACCGTTTATGTCTTTTCATTAGTTATCGGTCAGAAGCAACGACGCCATGTTCTTAAGGTGGACCTGTCATCGGGTATATGTTCAGTGCCCCATGCCGAGTCATGTGTCATGTGACCCTTCCAGATATTCGTTAGCCCTCACCGAGATCACATGGCAATGCTCTAATCTGCTTTTCTCTCCAGATGACGCCGCCATCTTTGTCCAGGATTGGACAGTGATTGGTTTCCTGGTACCCTAGTTGAGGGGAACCCTATAGGATTGGCCTTCTGTAACCACGAGCCATCTTTGTCCAGGATTGGACAGTGATTGGTTTCCTGGTGCCCTAGTTGAGGGGAACCCTATAGGATTGGCCTTCTTCCACCACGAGCCATCTTTGTTCAGGATTGGATGGTGATTGGTTTATGTGGTGCCCTAGTTGAGGCGAACACTATAGGATTGGCCTTCTGCCACCACGAGCCATCTTTGTTCAGGATTGGATGGTGATTGGTTTCCTGGTGCCCTAGTTGAGGGGAACCCTATAGGATTGGCCTTCTTCCACCACGAGCCATCTTTGTCCAGGATTGGATGGTGATTGGTTTATGGGGTGCACTAGTTGAGGGGAACCCTATAGGATTGGCCTTCTTCCACCACGAGCCATCTTTGTCCAGGATTGGATGGTGATTGGTTTCCTGGTGCCCTAGTTGAGGGGAACCCTATAGGATTGGCCTTCTTCCACCACGAGCCATCTTTGTCCAGGATTGGATGGTGATTGGTTTATGGGGTGCACTAGTTGAGGGGAACCCTATAGGATTGGCCTTCTTCCACCACGAGCCATCTTTGTTCAGGATTGGATGGTGATTGGTTTCCTGGTGCCCTAGTTGAGGGGAACCCTATAGGATTGGCCTTCTTCCACCACGAGCACCGGCAGCCTTGGTTTTCCATGTTCCTGATCTTGACCGGAGGTGGTCATCTGGTGCCCTTGGCGTGCCGGGTTCACGTTGGGGAGCCGGTACGGCCCAAACAATGGCGGTCTATGAAGGACTCTTGCATGCCGGTGAGAAGGTCAGGGGGCTTCCTGGGCCCCCACATGGGGCAAGTGAGGTCAGATAACCCCTGCCGAGTCTGAACGTGCCAAGAGCTCAGATGGGTTGCCCCTGTTGGGTTGCCGTGTTGGACAAGTTGCCAAGTCTAGAAGGGGAGGGTCCCTGCTGCCTCCATGGAGTTATGACTGTCTATAGACCCCTCCTAGAAGATGACCATGACCCAGGTTCACTGCCTCTTGCAGCTGAGGTCAGCCTCAACTCCAGAACCAAGAGCCAACCCGTCAGCAAAGCGCCCTCCGTACAGTTCCCAGCCGATAGTATGGTTGGGTTCCAATTCTTATTATACCTGTCCTTCATTCTCTCCTGCCTGAAATACGAGACTGTCAGAGGTCTGCAGAGCTTAGTTCTGCATTTAATAGCTGAGAGGTACAATCTGAATTGGAGGAGCAGGCTGCTATAGCTCATCAGTCTGCTGTTGCTCCTTTCACTGTCCAATCAGAAGCTGGGGGCGGGAGGTGACCAGGGTGTACTACATAACTGCAGGAGAGAAAAGTCAGGTCACCAGCCTGGCTAGGCTGTCTGGTAGGGCTGTGAATATCTAAGGACTGGATGGACACCGCCTATATACCTCGGTGATACGGAGAAGGATTACCGGGGGATCACCGTCAGCTCAGTCGTAAAACATGGCGGCCGATCCCAACGTGAAAGCACATATGGGCCAAGCGGCGTCTATTCGGCGTCTGGCGTGACGCGCCGACGCGGGTTTTTTTTTAATCTCAGCATTTAATGCGGCAAATTGAACAATTATAATAAAGCAGCTGAAATGCCTCCGGATTTCATTGTGTTCACTCGGCTCGGAACCCGAGCTGAAATGACAATGACATTATAATGACACCTCGGCTCGGCGTCTTTAAGATTGCGCTCACGTAAGTGGCGCAGGGATGGGAAGGTCTTAGCGGAAGGTATTTTTAGATGTTGTTTGTGGCGGTGAGCGCTCTGGAAGAATGGGATTAACTCAAGTTACTCAGAGTGCCGCGGATGTTCTGAGACGCCCAGCGGGGCCCTCTGCCGCAACCCCGCAGGAATAAAGTGGCCCCCAAAACCCCCATCACTCTTCTCTATTACTATAGAAACAATATTAACCCTTTGCAGGGCCGGGTCAGTCACAGGCGCAATCCCTGAGTACCAGAGTCTCTCTCCCTTCATTCCCTTCCTTCCCTCATACAATCACGCCTTCCTTCCTCCCTCCATCACTTCATTTATACTCTCCCTTTCTTTCTTTCTTTCCTCATCCCTTCATTTGCTGCCTTTTTTTCTTCCCTTCCCTTCTTCCCTTCATCTCTTTCCTTCTTCCCATCCCTTATTTCCTTCCTGCATTGTTTTTCTTCCCTTCTCCCTTCCATCTTCCCTTCCTTTGTCATTTTTTTTATTTGTCCCTCCACTTCCTCTCTTCTTCCTTTCCATTTTCTTCCTTCCTTCTTTCCTTGTCTTCTTTCCTTCCCCTTCCTTCCTACTTTTCTTCCTTCCTGCCTTCTTCTTTCTTCCTCCATCCCTTCTTTCCTCCCTTATTTCTTTATTCCTTTCTGCCTTTCTTGTTTTCTTTCTCCAACCTTTCCTCACTCCCTTTCTCCTTCCTCCTCTTCTTCCTTCCTCCATCTCTTTCTTCTTCCCTTCTTTCTTTATTCCGTCCCCATCCCTTCCTCCCTTCTTTCCTCCATCTTCTTTCTTTTTCTTTCTTTCTTTCTTTCTTTTTCTTTCTTTCTTTCTTTCTCTTTCGTTCTTTCTTTCTTTCTCTTTCTTTCTTTCTTTCTTTCCTTCATTTGTTGCCTTCTTTCTTCCCTTCCCTGCTCCCCTTCATTCCTTCTTCCAATCCTTTCTTTCCTTCCTCCTTCCTGCCTTTCTTTTTTTTCTTCCCTTCTCCCTTCCTTTGTAATTTTTGTTATTTACCTCCACTTCCTCTCTTCTTCCTTTCCATTTACTTCTTTCCTTTTCTTCTTCACTTCCTCTTCCTTCCTACTTTTCTTCCTTCCTGCCTCCTCATTTCTCCCACCCTTCCTTTCATCCTCCATTGGTACCTTCTTTCCTTTCTTCCTCCCTTCTTTCTTTATTCCTTCCTTTTTCTTTCTTCCTCCATTTCTCCTTCCTTTTCTCTATTTCTTTCTTCTTCACTTCTCTTCTCTCCTTCCTCCCTTCTTTCTTTATTCCTTTCCTTCCCTATCTCTTCTTTCCTCCATCTCTTCCTTCCTCCCTTTCTTTCTCTTTTTCTCCACTCCTTCCTTCTCTCCTCCCTTCCCTTATCCCTTCCTACCTTCTTTCTTTATTCATTTTTCCCTCCATCCGTTCCTTTCTCCGCTCTCTCCTTCCTTCCTCCTTTTCGTCTTTCTTTCTCCTCCCCCCCCCCTTTTCCCCATTCTATCCTTTCTCCATTTTCCTTCCCTCCTTCTCTCCTTGCCTCCCCTCATAATGGGCACAGACATTGTAGGGACCTGAACACTGAGCGCAGAGATCACGCAGGCAGAGCCCCCCCATGGATGGAGGAGACTGTGTCAGGTGCTGGTACCTCTCCAGCATCCAGCACACCCCGGCATGTCAGCTTTGGAGGGACGGACACTTCAGTGTCACATACAAAGAAGATCTCCTGCAGCCGAGACGAAGCCAGAAGAACGTTCTCCGGTCTCATCCGAGTTATGAGACGGCAGAGTATTTCAGGAGCTGATTTATACAGAGGAAAGAGCAGAGTCCTCCAGCAGAGCAGAGTATTTCAGGAGAGGAGAGTCATAGAGGAAGGAGCAGAGTCCCCCCGCAGAGCAGAGTATTTCAGGAGAGGAGAGTCATAGAGGAAGGAGCAGAGTCCCCCCGCAGAGCAGAGTATTTCAGGAGAGGAGAGTCATAGAGGAAGGAGCAGAGTCCCCCCGCAGAGCAGAGTATTTCAGGAGAGGAGAGTCATAGAGGAAGGAGCAGAGTCCCCCCGCAGAGCAGAGTATTTCAGGAGAGGAGAGTCATAGAGGAAGGAGCAGAGTCCCCCCGCAGAGCAGAGTATTTCAGGAGAGGAGAGTCATAGAGGAAGGAGCAGAGTCCCCCCGCAGAGCAGAGTATTTCAGGAGAGGAGAGTCATAGAGGAAGGAGCAGAGTCCCCCCGCAGAGCAGAGTATTTCAGGAGAGGAGAGTCATAGAGGAAGGAGCAGAGTCCCCCCGCAGAGCAGAGTATTTCAGGAGAGGAGAGTCATAGAGGAAGGAGCAGAGTCCCCCCGCAGAGCAGAGTATTTCAGGAGAGGAGAGTCATAGAGGAAGGAGCAGAGTCCCCCCGCAGAGCAGAGTATTTCAGGAGAGGAGAGTCATAGAGGAAGGAGCAGAGTCCCCCCGCAGAGCAGAGTATTTCAGGAGAGGAGAGTCATAGAGGAAGGAGCAGAGTCCCCCCGCAGAGCAGAGTATTTCAGGAGAGGAGAGTCATAGAGGAAGGAGCAGAGTCCCCCCGCAGAGCAGAGTATTTCAGGAGAGGAGAGTCATAGAGGAAGGAGCAGAGTCCCCCCGCAGAGCAGAGTATTTCAGGAGAGGAGAGTCATAGAGGAAGGAGCAGAGTCCCCCCGCAGAGCAGAGTATTTCAGGAGAGGAGAGTCATAGAGGAAGGAGCAGAGTCCCCCCGCAGAGCAGAGTATTTCAGGAGAGGAGAGTCATAGAGGAAGGAGCAGAGTCCCCCCGCAGAGCAGAGTATTTCAGGAGAGGAGAGTCATAGAGGAAGGAGCAGAGTCCCCCCGCAGAGCAGAGTATTTCAGGAGAGGAGAGGTATAGAGGAAGGAGCAGAGTCCTCCAGCAGAGTATTTCAGGAGCTGATTTATACAGAGGAAGGAGCAGAGTCCTCCAGCAGAGCAGAGTATTTCAGGAGCTGAATTATATAGAGGAAGGAGCAGGGTCCTCCAGCAGAGTATTTCAGGAGAGGAGAGTTATATGGGAAGGAGCAGAGTCCTCCAGCAGAGTATTTCAGGAGCTGTTTTACATAGAGGAAGGAGCAGAGTCCTCCAGCAGAGTATTTCAGGAGCTGTTTTATACAGAGGAAGGAGCAGAGTCTTCGTTATGCGTTCACCTAACAAAATGTCTGAACCCCGCAGGTTGTCTTTGCAGGCGTGAAGCAATTGATATAGCAGTTCTGGGGTGACACATTCTCTGTGTGTACTCTGTGTGTTCTCTTCCACCATCTGTGCTGTGGATACATTTTTGCAGTAATCATCCTGTTCATGTGTTAATTATACGCTCCCCGTCTCCTGGAGGATTCGCAGGAACTCGAAGCTCTGCTCCCCCTCATTATCTTCTCTCTATCTCTCTCTATCTCTTTCTGGTCTCTGCAGCCCCCGGGCCCCAAGAAATGAGACGTCTTTATGGCTACGTTCTGTTCTCCATCCAGAAATATTGTGACATGGAAGAACCTTATAAGGTCCGGGAGTCAGTTTATTCTACAAACTGTCAGACCGGCTTTTTAGGATGCTCTGCAGGTTTCTGTAAGACAGGAAGTCCTCACGAGCATCAGAACAGATGATCGTGTTACTGTAGTCAGATCAGAGACAGGAGAAGAGAAATCGAGAGAGAGAGAGAGAGAGCGAGAGAGGGAGAGATAGAGATAGAGAGATGAATGATATGGCAGTGGTTTTGGCACACAAAGGCTGATAGAGGTTTGGTTGGATGGATGGGGAGAGAGGTGGTGGCAGATAGGTGTTATGATGGACAGATGTGGAAAAAGATGAAAGTAGAGGTGGACAGAGGTTGTAGTGAACAGAGGTGGATAGCCATTGAGATGGACATAGGAGGTTGTGGTGGACAGAGGTTGTGGTGGATAGAAGTAGATAGAGATTGAGATGGACATGGGAGGTGTGATGGACAGAGGTTGTGGTGGACAGAAGTAGATAGAGATTGAGATGGACATGGGAGGTTATGATGGACAGAGGTTGTGGTGGATAGAAGTAGATAGAGATTGAGATGGACATTGGAGGTTGTGATGGACAGAAGTTGTGGTGGACAGAAGTAGACAGAGATTTAGATGGACATGAGAGGTTGTGGTGGACAGAGGTTGTGGGGAAGAGAGGTGGACAGAGGTTGTGGTGAATGAAAGTTGTGGTGGGCTGAGGTTAATAGAGATTATGATGGACAGAGAATGTGGTGGACAGAGGTGGACAAACATTGAGATGGACATAGGAGTTTGTGGTGGACAGAGGTTGTGGGGAAGAGAGGTGAACAGAGGTTGTGGTGGACAGAAGTAAATAGAGATTGAGATGGACATAAGAGGTTGTGGTGGACAGAGGTTCTGGGGAAGAGAGGTAAACAGAGGTTGTGGTGGACAGAAGTGGATAGAGACTGAGATGGACATAGGAAGTTGTGGTGGACAGAGGTTGTGGGGACGAGAGGTGAACAGAGGTTGCGGTGAATGAAAGTTGTGGTGGGCTGAGGTTAATAGAGATTATGATGGACAGAGAATGTGGTAGACAGAGGTGGACAAACATTGAGATGGACATAGGAGATTGTGATGGGCAGAGGTTGTGGATGACAGTAGTAGATGGAGATTGAGATGGACACAGGACCTTGTGGTGGACAGAGGTTGTAGGGAAGAGAGGTGAAAAAGAGGATGTAGTGGATAGAGAATGAGATGGACATAGGAGGTTGTGGTGGACAAAGGTTGTGGTCTAATGGAGGTTGTGGTAGACAGAGATGGATAGAGACTAAGATGGACAGAGGAGGTTGTGGTGTAGAAAGGTGAACAGAGGCTGTGGTGAATGGAAGTCGTGGTGGGCTGAGTTAGAGAATAGAGATTAAGATGGACAGAGAATGTGGTGGAGAGCGGTGGACAGGGTTTGTGATGGACAAAGTCTGACAGATGACTTGTGTAAGAAGGTTGTGGTGGACAGAGGAGGACATAGATTGTAGTAGATAGAGGTGGACAAAGGTTGACAGAGGTTGTGGGGGATGGATGTGGACAGAGGTCGGTGGACAGAGGTTGTGGTGGCCATAGGCTGATAGAGATTGTAAAGCATAAAGGTGGACAGAGACTGAGATGGACAGAAGCTGTGATGGACAAAGACTGTCATGGAGAGCAGTGGGCAGATTTTCTGATGGACAAAGACTTAAAGGGGTCTTGAGGATGAGGTTGCAGGGCACAGAGGAGGACAGAGATTGTAGTAGAGAGAGGAAGACAGAGATTTTGGTGGAGACAAAGGCTGATAGATGTTGTGGGGGATGGATGTGGACAGAGGTGATAACAGATAGGTCTTGTGATAGAGGTGGAAAGAGATTATAGAGGAGAGAGGTGGGCAGAGGTCATGGTGGGCGTAGGTTGAGAGAGGGAGACAGAAGTTGTGATGGATGAAGGTGGACAGAAGTTGTGATGGATGAAGGTGGACAGAAGTTGGATGAGGTTGCAGGGCACAGAGGAGGACAGAGATTGTAGTAGAGAGAGGAAGACAGAGATTTTGGTGGAGACAAAGGCTGATAGATGTTGTGGGGGATGGATGTGGACAGAGGTGATAACAGATAGGTCTTGTGATAGAGGTGGAAAGAGATTATAGAGGAGAGAGGTGGGCAGAGGTCATGGTGGGCGTAGGTTGAGAGAGGGAGGCAGAAGTTGTGATGGATGAAGGTGGACAGAAGTTGTGATGGATGAAGGTGGACAGAAGTTGTGATGGATGAAGGTGGACAGAAGTTGTGATGGATGAAGGCGGATAGAGATTTCGATGCAAAGAGATGTACAGAGACTGAGATGGACGGAGATGGACAGAGATTGAGATGGACGGAGGTGGACAGAGATTGAGAAGGTCAGGGGTTGTGGTGGAAAAAGGCCGACAGAAGCTGTGATGGACAGAGATTGTACTGAAGAGCAGTGAACAGGGTTGTGGTGACAGAGGAGTTCTAGACGAAGGTGAATAAAGTCTGAGATGGGAATTAAATGTCTTTGTGGCTAAGTTCTGTTATCCGTCTAGAAATATTGTGACATGGAACATCCTTAGAAGGCCCGGGAGTACGTTTACTCTGCAAATTGTTAGGTTTTAAGGATGCTGTGCCGGGTTCTGTAAGATGGGGGGGAGAGGAGAGAGAGAGAGATTGCGATGGACAAAGGTTGTGGTGAAGAGAGAACAGAGGTCGCGGTGAAGAGAGGAGGACAGAGATTGCGATGGACAAAGGTGGACAAAGGTTGTGGTGAAGAGAGGAGAACAGAGGTTGCGGTGAAGAGAGGAGGACAGAGGTTGCGGTGAAGAGAGGAGGACAGAGGTCACGGTGAAGAGAGGAGGACAGAGGTTGCGGTGAAGAGAGGAGGACAGAGATTGCGATGGACAAAGGTTGTGGTGAAGAGAGGAAGACAGAGATTGCGATGGACAAAGGTTGTGGTGAAGAAAGGAGAACAGAGGTTGTGGTGAAGAGAGGAGAACAGAGGTCACGGTGAAGAGAGGAGGACAGAGATTGCAATGGACAAAGGTTGTGGTGAAGAGAGGAGAACAGAGGTTGCGGTGAAGAGAGGAGAACAGAGGTCACGGTGAAGAGAGGAGGACAGAGGTTGCGGTGAAGAGAGAAGAACAGAAGTCACGGTGAAGAGAGGAGGACAGAGGTTGCGGTGAAGAGAGGAGGACAGAGGGAATGATGGAGAGAGCTGAGAATCCTCCATCTATGACATCAGAAGACACATTATTAATGATGATTTGCACGTTGCGGTGTTTAGACATTGATGATTCTCGCTGTGGTATCTGACAAGATAAATGAATATGTAAAGCGCAGGACAGGCGGATCAGAAGAGGGCCACGCAGTGACTGCGCTCCGATTGGTTCTGGCTGGAACATCGTTTATAAAAAGGCGATCAAAGGAGTTTCATCTCTCAGTCCGAGCTCTGACATTTGTTGTCTTGTCAAAACAGCATTTCATATTGCAGAATGACAGAGATCATCTTCCCAGCCACAGGAGACGAGCTCTGCTATCCAGGGGGAGCTTCCCGAATAAGAATTCATCTCCAGTCTGCTGCCTTTCTTTCTTCCCCTACCTTCCTTCCATCTTTTCTTCTCTTCTTCCCTTCCCCTACCTTCCTTCCTTATTTTCTTCTTCCCGCCCCCTACCTTCCTCTCTTCTTTCCTTGACCTACGTTCTATCTTTACTTCTCTTCTTCCCTTCTCTTCCTCTACCTTCCTTCCTTTGCTACTTCTCTTCTTCCCTTCCCCTACCTTCCTTCCTTTGCTACTTCTCTTCTTCCATTCCCCTACCTTCCTTCCTTCTTTACTTCTCTTCTTCCCTTCCTTCCTTCTTTACTTCTCTTCTTCCCTTCCCCTACCTTCCTCTCTTCTCTTCTTCCCTTTCCCTACCTTCCTTCCTTACTTCTCTTCTTAATTTCCCCTTCCTTACTTACTTCTCTTCTTCCCTTCCCCTACCTTCCTTCCTTCTTTTCTTCCCTTTTTCCCTTCCTTCCTTCTATCTTTACTTCTCTTCTTCCCTTCCCCTACCTTCCTTCCATCTTTACTTCTCCTCTTCCCTTCCCCTACCTTCCTTCTATCTTTACTTCTCTTCTTCCCTTCCCCTACCTTTCTTCCTCCTTTTACTTCTCTTCTTCCCTTCCCCTACCTTCCATCCTTCTCTTCTTCATTTGCCTTACCTTCCCTACTTCTCTTCTTCCCTTCCCCTACCTTCCTTCCTTCTTTACTTCTCTTCTTCTCTTGCCCTACCTTCCTTCTTTTTTTCCTTCTCTCCTTCCCTTCCCCCGCTTCCTTTCTTCCTTCTTTCCTGCCACCTTCCATTCTTCCTCCTTTATTCCTGATTCTGTTTCTAGCCCCGGATCCCAGTCCGTAGGATTCTCTGTGTCTGGGTATCCATATATGTTGTATAATGTAGTGATGGGGACGCAGACTCGTCTCCGCCGGTGTTACATATCTGTGAAATATTTATAGTATCTCTGTATCCTGCGTGTCTGCGGTCCCGTGTTTAATCTTTAGATACGTATTCCGCTCACTCCCTTCTCTGCCTCTCCTTCCACCTCTTCCTATAGAAAACACATTCCAAATCCCCATCAGATCCTGCACACCAGCTGAAATGTGCAGTCAGGCTGACAACGACAGTGCCTGATATAGTGAAAGAGAGGCCAGAGTGACTCCTTAAATCTGCCCATGTATGTGTGTATGTAAATATACAGGATAGGTAGATAGATAGATAGATAGATAGATAGAGAGAGAGAGAGAGAGAGAGAGAGAGAGAGAGGGATAGATAGATAGATAGATAGATAGATAGATAGATAGATAGATAGATAGATAGATAGATAGATACTAGATAGGTAGATAGATAGATAGATAGATAGATAGATAGATAGATAGATAGATAGATA
>NW_017308428.1:47360-52360 GCF_000935625.1 Nanorana parkeri | reverse complement strand
CGCCATTTTGGTTTTGTCCCGTCAACTACTTCCTCCATTCCTTCTTCAGGTCACTACTGACTCCAGACACAAATCCCGGACATGGAGGAGGACATATGGCGGTTGGATGGAACTGGAAGTATCATGAGCGCCTATGCCATAGCTAGAGGACGATGTCATCCCGGCAAGCACTCTGCAGATCCCAGCATGGCAAGGATGGCAAGAAAGAAGGACACACTGGACATGTAGGACACAATGGGCATGTAGGACACACTGGGCATGTAGGACACACTGGGCATGTAGGACACAATGGTGTAGGACACACTGGGCATGTAGGACACAATGGTGTAGGACACACTGGGCATGTAGGACACAATGGTGTAGGACACACTGGGCATGTAGGACACACTGGTGTAGGACACACTGGGCATGTAGGACACACTGGTGTAGGACACACTGGGCATGTAGGACACACTGGTGTAGGACACACTGGGCATGTAGGACACACTGGTGTAGGACACACTGGGCATGTAGGACACACTGGTGTAGGACACACTGGGCATGTAGGACACACTGGTGTAGGACACACTGGGCATGTAGGACACACTGGTGTAGGACACACTGGGCATGTAGGACACACTGGGCATGTAGGACACAGTTGGCACACAGAACACCCTGGGCACACAGGACATACTGGACATATAGAGCACAATGGGAATATAGGGCATGCAGGACACAATGGCAATGCAAGACAAGCCATGTAGTACAAACTGAGCATGTAACATGCACAGGGCATGTAGGACACACTGGACCTGCAGGTAACAGTAGGCATGTAGAAAACACAAGGCATGTAAGTGCCACAGGGCATGTAGGACAAACTGGGCATGTAGGACATGTAGGACACGCTGGGCATGTAGGACACACTAGGCATGTAGGACACACTGGACATGTAGGACAAACTGGGCTTGCAAGACACACTGGACATGTAGGACAAACTGGGCTTGCAAGACACACTGGACATGTAGGACACGCTGGGCATGTAGGACACACTAGGCATGTAGGACACACTGGGCATGTAGAACACACTAGGCATGTAGGACACACTGGGCATGTAGGACACACTGGGCATGTAGGACACACTGGGCATGTAGGACACACTGGGCATGTAGAACACACTAGGCATGTAGAACACACTAGGCATGTAGGACACACTGGGCATGTAGGACACACTGGGCATGTAGGACACACTGGGCATGTAGGACCCACTGGGCATGCAGGACACACTGGGCATGCAGGACACACTGGGCATGCAGGACACACTGGGCATGTAGGACATACTGGGCATGTAGGACATACTGGGCATGTAGGACACACTGGGCATGCAGGACACACTGGGCATGTAGGACACACTAGGCATGTAGGACACACTGGGCATGCAGGACACACTGGGCATGCAGGACACACTGGGCATGCAGGACACACTGGGGATGCAGGATACACTGGGCATGCAGGACACACTGGGCATGTAGGAGTCGGACACTCTGGGTATGAAGGACACACTGGTGTAGAGCACACTAAGCATGTAGGAGAACTGGGCATGTATGACACAGTTGGCACACAGAACACCCTGGGCACACAGGACATGCATGTAGGACAAACTGGGCATGTGGGACACACTAGGCTTCCATAACAGTCTGGGCATGCAGGTCACAGTGGGCACATAGGATACAATGCCCAGTATATGTCACCTTCTAAAAACATGGCACTCACTCAGAATGCTGCTTTGCTACGACGGGTGACATGTATGTGCGCTGCACTTTGAGAGCGGGAAGTTTCCATGAAGACATGACTACCATGTGACTCGCTGTCTTGTGGTAATCGTTCTCCGTGTACAAGGTTCTTGTGTGTTTGGGGAAGAGTTGAGGAGACGGGCACCAAGACTGGCACCGTGTGAAGGAGGAGACGGGCACAGAGACTGGCACCGTGTGAAGGAGGAGACGGGCACAGAGACTGGCACCGTGTGAAGGAGGAGACGGGCACTGAGACTGGCACCGTGTGGATGAGGAGACGGGCACAGAGACTGGCACCGTGTGAAGGAGGAGACGGGCACAGAGACTGGCACCGTGTGAAGGAGGAGACGGGCACTGAGACTGGCACCGTGTGAAGGAGGAGACGGGCACCGAGACTGGCACCGTGTGAAGGAGGAGACGGCACAGAGACTGGCACCGTGTGAAGGAGGAGTTTGCACTGAGACTGGCACCGTGTGAAGGAGGACACGGGCACAGAGACTGGCACCGTGTGGAGGAGGAGATGGGCACAGAGACTGGCACCGCGTGAAGGAGGAGATGGGCACTGAGACTGGCACCGTGTGAAGGAGGAGACGGGCACAGAGACTGGCACCGTGTGAAGGAGGAGACGGGCACTGAGACTGGCACCGCGTGGAGGAGGAGACGGGCACAGAGACTGGCACCGTGTGAAGGAGGAGACAAGCACTGAAACTGGCACCGTGTGGATGAGGAGACGGGCACAGAGACTGGCACCGTGTGAAGGAGGAGACGGGCACAGAGACTGGCACCGTGTGAAGGAGGAGACGGGCACAGAGACTGGCACCGTGTGAAGGAGGAGACGGGCACAGAGACTGGCACCGCGTGAAGGAGGAGACGGGCACAGAGACTGGCACCGTGTGAAGGAGGAGACGGCACTGAGACTGGCACCGTGTGAAGGAGACGCCGGCACTTTGTTTTCCCTTCAAGCAGATATGAGCGTCCTTGTTGGACCGCGAGCTCCACTCTTCAGGGACTGAGTGACCCGCTGAGCGGTGACAGGTACGGGGAGAGTTCTCGGTGGTCATGGCGGCCGCTCGGCTCCACCAATTCCATTGTTGAAGATCTGGATTTAAAGTGAACTCTAAAATCTGCTCGTTCACACCCCATCCTCACCACTAGGTGGAGCTGAGGGGCACAGGAAGTTCCTCCGCTCTTTGGCTCCATCTCCAGTAGCGAAAGGTTCAAGTCGCATCCCCGCCCCCTCCTCGCTCCTTACCCATTCACAAAAAGCCTTGTATATCTCTAACAGATTACAAAGCTTCCTGCGATTGGAGGACGAGAGGAGGGGGGGCTACTCTAGTCACATCCCTGCCCCCTCCTCTCGTCCTTCAATCAGAGGACACCTTGTATATAAATACAAGGCTTTTTGTGAATGTGTAAGGAGGAAGGAGGGGGGCGGGGATGGGACCTGAGCCTTTCACTACTCTAGTCACATCCCCGCCCCCTCCTCTTGTCCTTCAATCACAGGACACCTTGTATATAAATACAAGGCTTTTTGTGAATGGGTAAGGAGCGAGGAGGGGGGCAGATGGACGGAGCTGAGGAGCATAGGCATTTCCTTTGCTCCTTCTCCTGCAGTGACAGGCTCAAGCCAAGGCCCCACCCCCTTCCTTGCTCCTTTACCCAGCAGAATACAAAGCTTCCTGTGATTGGAGGACGAGAGGGGGGGGGCTACTCAAGTCGCATCCCCGCCCCGTCCTCTCGTCCTTCAATCACAGAACACCTTGTATAAAAATGACAAGGCTTTTTGTGAATGGGTAAGGAGCAGGCAGGGGGCGGGGATGCAACTTATGCCTATAACTACTTTATTTGCATCCCCGCCCCCTCCTCGCTCCTTACCCATTCACTAAAAGTCTTGTATTTTTATACAAGGTGTCCTGTGATTGAAGGACAAGAGGAGGGGGCGGGGATGTGACTAGAGTAGTGAAAGGCTCAGATCCCATCCCTGCCCCCCTCCTCGCTCCTTACCCATTCATTAAAAGCTTTGTATTTTTTGAACAGAATACAAGGCATTCTGTGATTGGAGGATGAGAGGAGGGGGCGGGGATACACATAAAGTAGTTATAGGCATAAGTTGCATCCCCGCCCCCTGCCTGCTCCTTACCCATTCACAAAAAGCCTAGTATACAAGGCGTTCTGTGGTTGAAGGACGGGGGGAGGGTGATGTGACTAGAGTAGTGAAAGGCTCAGGTCCCATCCCCGCCCCCTCCTTGCTCCTTACCCATTCACAAAAAGCCTTGTATTGTTCTAACAGAATACACAGCTTCCTGTGATTGGAGGATGGGAGGAGGGGGGCGGGGATACAAATAAAGTAGTTATAAGCATAAGTTGCATCCCCGCCCCCCCCTGCCTGCTCCTTACCCATTCACAAAAAGCCTTGTCATTTTTATACAAGGTGTTCTGTGATTGAAGGACGAGAGGACGGGGCGGGGATGCGACTTGAGTAGCCCCCCCCCTCTCGTCCTCCAATCACAGGAAGCTTTGTATTCTGCTGGGTAAAGGAGCAAGGAAGGGGGTGGGGCCTTGGCTTGAGCCTGTCACTGCAGGAGAAGGAGCAAAGGAAATGCCTATGCTCCTCAGCTCCGTCCATCTGCCCCCCTCCTCGCTCCTTACCCATTCACAAAAAGCCTTGTATTTATATACAAGGTGTCCTGTGATTGAAGGACAAGAGGAGGGGGCGGGGATGTGACTATGACGACCTGCCTCGCGGTTTCCTGATTGGCCGGGGGGGGAAAGCTCGATGCTGATTGGCCGGGAAGCCGGCACCATGCTAGCGGAAGTCCCGCTATCGGTGTTGACGATCATCCTGTACAGTTCTCCAAATGTATTTGTTTAAAGGGCCCCTCCCGACAAGAACGGCCAATCAGATCCTCCCCTCTCATTTCAGCCCTCCCACACAACTCCGGATCCCGGCTTCCGATTGGACGGCTGCAGGAAGCACGAAGCGCGTTGCCTTCAGGCGCTTTTCCCGCTGTCGATGGGGAACGTTACACATATCCGCGCCTCCCCCTCCCCCCCTCCCCCTCTTCTTCTAAACCCGAATTAATCTGAAGGACTCTAAACTGTCATTAAGTCCCCAAATTAATTTGGAATGTGCGCGGTTATTAATAAAGATCGCGCCGCGGCGGTCGCACTCCAACAATCCGGTCGTTACGCTTTAATTGGATGATTAAGTGACATGCCTATTAGCCGGGA
>NW_017308428.1:45127-47243 GCF_000935625.1 Nanorana parkeri | reverse complement strand
GGGGGGAGGGGAAGATAACGCCGACTTATGAAAAGCAGCCGTGTTCTCAGGGAAACGCGTTCCGTCTGCCCAACAAGACCTCAAAACGCGTCGCGCTAAATAAACGTGGCAATCGAAAGCTGACGTTTTCATTTCAGGCACCTCTGGGGGCAGACGGACGTTCCCTCAACCGGGGGAAATATTTAAGAACGCCGGGGGATGGGATTTTATTTGGCGGTCTTACAAACGCCGGCGCGCTTATCTTACGCGGGGGCCCGTACAGCTGAATGCCGTTCGCGCTTCACGACTAGGAAAACGCTCTTCTGCTCCATCTGGTGGCCAGAAGGAAACCTACGAACGTTCGTTTTTGCCCCCGTTCGCAGAGACTCGGGGCTGTTCTCGCCTATCGGACCAGACGTGCCCCCAGAACTACATCTCCCAGCAGCCCTTTTACGACGCACGGGGGTCTATTTATTCACAATTTCTCTCTGAACATTCGATCCGGGCAAATAGGGGCAGAAACGAACGTTTTTGGGTACATTTTCCTTATCGGTCGAATGGGATGCCATGTAGTACCGCCAGACGGCCACTAGATGGAGCCGAGGGGCATTGGGAATTACATTACATTCGGCCCGAGAAGGAAACAGGCCGCGAACGCTCGTTTTTTTAAACTTTATTCGCACACAACGAACGTTCGCAGACTTGGTTCATCGACTTAGGCGTGCCCCCAGAACTACGTCTCCGAGAGTGAGTTCCCACAGGAGTCGATTTATCAGCGATTCGCAGAGCCGTTCGACCCTCTGTAGACATTCGTTCTGTGTGTGTACAGTAACAAAATGAACGGTTTCTTCTCAGGTCGAATGTCGTGTAATGTAATACCACCACACGGCCACTAGATGGAGCTGGGGGGGCTTCGGAAATTACATTACATTCGACCCGAGAAGGAAATAGGCCACGAACGTTCGCGTTTTTAATTCATTCCCACAGAGCGAATGTTCACAGACGTTCAAGGCGTATTATTGCCTATTGGCCCCCAGAACTACGTCTCCCAAGAGTCAGTTCCCACGGGGGGGGGGTGTCAATTTATCAGCGATTCGCAGAGCCGTTCGACCCCGCGACCCTCTGTGGACATTCGCTCTGTGTGATTACGGTGAAAAAATGAACGTTCGTAGCATGTTATGTTCTCAGGTCGAATGTCATGTAATGTAATACCACATCAGGGGCAGCAGAGGGAGCCGAGGAGCATTGGGAATTACATTACATTCGACCTGAGAAGAAGATATGCTATGAACATTCGTTTTTGACTCTATCACCACAAAATGAAATGTGCACAGACGTTCAAGGCTATTATTGCCTATTGGCCTAGGCGTGCCCCCAGAACTACGTCTCCCGAGAGTCAGTTCCCGCGGGGGGGTCGATTTATCAGCGATTCGCAGAGCCGTTCGACCCCGCGAACCCTCTGTGGACACTCGCTCTGTGCGATTACGGTGAAAAAATGAACGTTCGTAGTATATTTTCTTCTCAGGTCGAATGTCATGTAATGTAATACCACATCAGGGGCAGCAGAGGGAGCCGAGGAGCATTGGGAATTACATTACATTCGACCCGAGAAGAAGATCTACTATAAACATTCGTTTTTGACTAATAAAAACATTCGTTTTTGACTCTATCCCCACAAAATGAAATGTTCGCAGGGAGTCAAGGCTATTATTGCCTATTGGCCCCCCAGAACTACATCTCCCGAGAGCCCTTTGCCTACACACAAGGAGGGGGTATTTATCAAGAATTTGCAGAGCTGTTCGCCCTCGCTACATTCCGAGGAACATTCGATTTGTGCACATAGAGATAAAAAGGAACTGTCTTCATATATTCTCCTTTCAGGTCGAATGTCATGTCATGCCACACCACGGGCAGCAGAGGGAGCAATTTACATTACATTCGACCCGATAAGAAAACACACCGCGGAGGTTCGATTTTGATTTTATTCGCACAGAACGAACGTTTGCAGAGGTTGAAGGCGGTGCTTGCCCATTAACCGAGGCGTGCCCTCCCCCCCCCAGAACTACGTCTCCCGAGAGCCCGCCCACCATCTATTTGCAGCCGACAAATACGCTTTTTCTTTCCTCCGCCATAGTTG
>NW_017308428.1:44041-44598 GCF_000935625.1 Nanorana parkeri | reverse complement strand
AGGAAATTTAAACGCCGGCGACGGCGAGGATTCGGGACGCCATCCGTCATGTTCCCGTAGCAAGCGATTATTTCTTTATGGCCGCGGCTAATAGAACCGGCCGAACCGCCGCGACCCGTCATCAGATATAGAGATCGTCAGGGGGAGCGCGGCAGGCGGAGCGATTCTTTATGCGTCGGCCGCCATTTTATTCAGCTTAAAGAGGACCTGTCATCAGATACATTGTCACACTTCCAGGTCTGTTTTACCGCTCAGAGAGACCACATGACCCCTCGCTGACAATGCCTGCATCTGATTTTCTCTCCAGAAGGACGGCGCCATCTTTGTTCAGGCATCAGGGTCACCGTCTACTTCAGGGACTGAGATGGCGGCTCAGAGGCGACACAGTCATGTCAATTCCGGTGCCTGTGCGGTTCTTGGCTGTGTTTCCAAATGTCTGACACAGATCAGCCCCCTGCTGCAGCATTTCACCTTGTGACTTGTACAATGAACAATATAAAATATATAAATATTTACTGTACTGAATATATATATATATATAAATGTATATATACTGT
>NW_017308428.1:42496-44014 GCF_000935625.1 Nanorana parkeri | reverse complement strand
AAAGGCAGCTGTCTCCTCTGAGGGCCCCTCGACAGGTTCACCGGCTGCCAGCCGCCCCGGCCAAGCCGCAGTTGAGGGAGCAGTTGTTACCAGACAGATGCCCGCGCTTCCTGCTGCAAACCACTTGTTGTGAGATGAGACGCTTGTGGCGGTAAACAGATGGCGGCGAGCGGCCACAAATGTATTAGCGCTCCGGAGAAAATTGGAGTCGCCGCCGAGGGAGAACCCCGCGAAGCTTCTTTCAGAAAGTCCGTATCGCGTAATCCTTGCTGAGAAACCGCCGGCGGCGAGCGGAATCCGCGACCGCGGTCTTATATCGCGCGTTTAAAGGGGTTTCACGGGGGCCCACACCATACCTGATCATCACTATACATAGGGGAGGAGTTATAAATCCCACCACTAGATGGAGCCGAGGAGCAAATGGAAATCCCTAGGCTCCTCGGCGCCATCTAGTGGCAAGAAAGCCGTGTGAACGGCAGTCAGCCGGCATCTTGCCGGGCGAATGATTTATAAATCACCCCCATAGACAATGGTGACCCATGTGGCCCTGTGGGCGTGGCTTATTGGCCTTGTCTGGAACATAGAAACCTCCCAAAAAGCTAATTTACACCATAATAAAGTCCCGTCTCACGATGTGCATTAGAAGCTGCAGCAAGTCAGATAGAGCCCGCCTCACTTCATGGCTGGAGGATGACCAGCATCAGCTAGCTCTTAAATCCCCAGCCTGACTGTCTCTGGCCCCGCCCCCCCTTTAATTCATTGGCTTTCAGTTCTGTCAATCATGTAGGTTCAGCATCACCTGTGGGTGTTATTTATGCAAATACAGTCTGCCTATATATGCCCACTCCTCCCGATTGATCCATCAAGGCATATTGATATTTGCATAACTCCTCCCAAGAGCCCTCCCACTGCATCAGGGCTGAGGCAGGATGATGCAATGTTTTCAGGAAGCTATGTGCAGCCCCTCCCACCAGTCATGGTCTGCCTACATCCATATTTCCATAGCTCCTCCCACTGCTTGCACCAGGGCTGAGAGCTCTTGAGAGGAGGACTGGGGCAGGTGCTGTGTTTTCAGGAAGCTATGTACCGTGCCCTTCCACCAGCCGATCAACATGCAAACTCCATGCAGATAGTGTCCTGACCGGGATCCGAACCCAGGACCCGGGTGCTGTAAGGCAGAAGTGCCAACCACACACTCAGTAGCTGGAAGGCCGCTGACAGGAAAGGAAGGACTTCCAGCCTCAGTCTCCTCAGATCATGCAGGGCCGTATTTAACGCGGGGCAATAGGGGCAGTTGCCCTGGAACCAGTCATTGTTGTGGGGCCCAAAGCAGCTACGTACCTACAGTACGCCGAGTGATGTACGCGGGGTCACATCTCATACGGGGGTCACGTGTCATGCGGGGGTCACGTCTCCCTCTGACATCTCCTATCTGCTATGCCTGAGGAGGACGTCATGCGAAATTGCATGGCGGGGGGTGTGGTGGGTAGGGGGCGTGGTGTGGCAGGGTTGTGGTGG
>NW_017308428.1:33524-39174 GCF_000935625.1 Nanorana parkeri | reverse complement strand
AGGTAGGGGCGGGGGGCCAAGAAAATGTTTGCCCAGGGTCCAATCAATATTAAAGATGGCCCTGAGACCATGTAATGCAGTCTTTGGTTGAGTTCAGTGCAGGTGCTGACTGCGCTGCCTGACGTACACACGGCCACTAGAGGGAGCAGCGGCAGACGAGACCCACAAAGAAGGGAAAACAAAAGCAACAATCTCATTACAATTTCCTTTCAACGTAATTAAAACGACTGAAGACGCGGGGGAAAGTTCGCGCTCGCGTTCTGTGAAGCGTATCCCGCCTATAGAAGCTACAGCTGTGTCTTTGGGTAAAGATCGCGTCGCTCAAAGCCGTACATCTCCGCGCGCGCATTGTCCCCCAACCAAAAAAAAAAAACAGCCTATGTGCCGTCATTGCCTACGCCCCCCGGGCGCACGTGCGTCTTTTTTTTGTTTCCTCTTCCCGATATTCTAATAAAGCCGAGATGAGTTCTGGAAGTGCGGCCGCGACAATGAAGAGACAATGCCGAGGACGATGGCGCTTCACGTGCGGGCGGGATGACAATAGAGCGGCGTCTGTTCGTGGGAAGAGAGCGCGCGGTAAAACGAGACGCCGATCCTTTTTGATATAACGGTGACACGGCGGTCCTCCTCAGGTGCGTCCTACCGGCAAGCTGTGAGAGATAATGGTATAGATACCCCCCTGGTCCTCCTAGATGGGCGTGTCCTCCACGTCAGCTGACTATTGGCTAGCAGTATGAGTCATCTACAGGTACTGGGTGCCCCGGCATGCAGGGTTGCCGCATAGAAGATACCCCCTGGTCCTCCTGGATGGGCATGTCCACTACGTCAGCTGACATTTGACTAGCAGTAGAAGTCATCTACAGGTACTGGGCGCCCCGGCATGCAGGGTTGTGGCATAGAAGATACCCCCCTGGTCCTCCTAGATGGGCATGTCCTCTATGTCGGCTGACAATTGGCTAGCAGTATGAGTCATCTATGGGTACTGGGCCCCACGGCATGCAAGGTTGCAGCATAGAAGATACCCCCTGGTCCTCCTGGATGGGCATGTCCACTACGTCAGCTGACAATTGGCTAGCCAATATAAGTCATCTATGGGTACTGGGCGCCCCCCGGCATGCAGGGTTGTAGCATAGAAGATACCCCCCTGGTCCTCCTAGGTGGGCATGTCCTCTACGTCGGCTGACATTTGACTAGCAGTAGAAGTCATCTACAGGTACTGGGCCCCTTGGCATTCAGGGTTGTAGCATAGAAGATACCCCCCGATCCTCTGAATTGGGCATGTCCTCTACGTCGCCTGACATTTGACTAGCAGTACGAGTCATCTACGGGTACTGGGCCCTCCGGCATGCAGGGTTGCCGCATAGAAGATACCCCCCAGATCCTCCTGGATGGGCATGTTCTTTAGGTCAGCTGACAATTGGCTAGCCAATATAAGTCATCTATGGGTACTGGGCCCCCCGGCATGTAGGGTTGCCGCGTAGAAGATACCCCCCTGATCCTCCTGGATGGGCATGTCCTCTACGTCAGCTGACAATTGGCTAGCCAATATAAGTCATCTATGGGTACTAGACTCACCGGCATGCAGGGTTGTAGCATAGAAGATTCACCACTTATTAAAAAAAAGGCTACAAATTCACCAATTGCAGGAGGCGGATTCACTCTCCAAACCTGTCCTGGGGATCGGTGGAAGAACGTTGAGACTTACAAGTGACATGAAAGTCTTCTTCTACTTCCCCTCGTACTTTGTAACGCTGTCAGTTTTACGTCTCGGGAGACACTTTGGCAAACACCTGAAGTTAATTCCATCTCCGAATCCGAGACGCATCTCAAGGCCTTCGTGTCCCTTATTTGTGGGTTGAAAGTCGCCGGGAAAGCGTTCTCCTCGGCTGATATCTTCTCTGGAAAACAAGCAGAGATAAGAGAGGGACCAGACGGATTCTTCGACCTTCCTCTCTCCTCTGAACGCATTGTTTAAAGTCAACATGAAGCCTGGCCTTGGAGGAAGTTGGCACAATTCCTTAACTGAGAGGAGGAAACATGGGGGGCTGACACACACCCCGGGCCTCGGCTACCTGAGGGATGGGCCCATTCCTGAGGATGCCAGAAGATAACGATGATTTATGACCCGAGGTCTCAGCAGGGCCCCCCAAGGACATGACGGCTGCTTCTCTAGATGGCCTACAGATAGAAACTTGATGGTCTGGTCTTCTGTTTCATTTCCAGGCCCCTAATTGTCCTGAAATAGGGTGGTGGTGAAAGTGTGTGCATAGGCATTTCAATTTTTTGGCTGAAGTAGCTAAAACTCTGTTTATTTTTGGCCCATTCCCTTCAATTTGTGCTCCAAAGGTGCAACAGGGAAAGAGGGACAATCTTTACAAAGTGGGGGAAATTCTCCTTTTGGACCTTCTGGGGTCTCCAATGGACAACTTTCCCTCACCTTTTAGTGACAACTCTAAGATTTTGGCTTTGCCCTTGTTTTCTGGTTTGTACAGGTAGTTCGGTACTCTAGGTCCTTCTTACATGGGCGTCTGGCTTGGTAAAGGCCCGGTGCTTATGGTTTCTCCCTTCTCTATGCCAACCATGCATGGCTTCTTCAGCCTGTGTCTGCTGAGACCTGTTTTGTACGACTAGTTCAATACTCTATGCCAACCTCTTATAGGCACTTCAGTCTGGCTCATTTAAGGCCCGGCTTGTACAGCTAGTCCACTACTTTGGCCCACCTCACACAGTTACTTCAGTCTGGCCCAATATGTTCCTGCTGCTTTGCATGACTGGTTCAGCACTTTGGGCCCATATTGCATGACCACTCCAGCATGGCTCAGTACAGCCTTAGTTCGTACAGCTGGTCCAGTACTGTAGACCTAATTCATAGGACCACTTCTGCCTGGCTTTGTACAGCTTAACCAGCACTCCAGACCGTCCTCATATGGATATCCCTGGCTTACTACAGGTCTGGTTTGTACAACCCACTGTGTATAGCCACTTTAATTGAGTTCGGTATAGGCTTGGTATCTACAACCCGCTCAGTACTATAGGTCCACCTCGCATAGGCACTGCAGTCTGGTTCAGTATAGGCTTGGCTTATGCATCTTGTCCAGAATTTTAGGCACTCCTTGCTTGGTCACACCAGTATTACTCAGTACAGGCCTGGTTTGTATGGCTAGTTCAGTTCTCTAGGCCAACAGTGCTTGGCCACTTCAGTGTGGCTCACTACAGACTTGTTTTGTGTGGCTAGCACACTAGACTAACCGTGCATAGTTTCTTCAGCCGGGCTCACTTGAGGTCTGGTTGGTCCAACTAGACCAGTATTCTAGGTCAACCTCATATAGCCATTTCTGTCTGGCTTGCTTGAGGTCTGTTTTATGCATCTGGCCCCTTACTCTAGGACCACTTTGCATGGCCCCTCCAGTATGGCTCAGTACAGGCCTTGTTTGTATGGCTAGTTCAATGCTCTAGGCCAACCATGCATGGCCACTTCAATATGGCTCAGTACATGCTTTGTTTGTCCTGCTACTCCAGTACTCTTGGCCAATCTCATATAAGCACTCCTGTGTGGCTCAGTTGAGGCCTGTTTTGTATAGCTGGCCCCTTACCCTAGGCCCACCTTACATGGTTCAAGTTGATGGCCCGGTTTGCCCGGCTGGTCCAGTACTCTAGGCCAACCTCTTATAACCAATCTTGTCTGGCTCAGTTGAGGTCGGATATGTGGCTCCACACTGTCAGTCCACCTTGCATGGCCACTCCAGCATGGCTCAGTAAAGACATGGTTTGTATGACTAGTTCAATACTTTAGGCCAACTGTGCATGTCCTCTTCAGCTTGACTCAGATGAAGCTTAGTTTGTCCAGCTAATCCAGTACTCTAGGCCAACCTCGTGTAACCACTCCTGTCTGGCTCAGTTGCCTGTTGTGTGTAGCTGGCCCCTTACTCTAGCTGGCCCCTTACTCTAGGCCCATCTTGATTGGCCACTCCAATATGGCTCAGTAAAGGCATGGTTTGTATGGCTAGGTCAATATTCTAGGACAACTGTGCAAGGCCTCCTCAGCTTGGCTCAGTTGAGGTTTGGTATGTCCAGCTAATCTAGCACTCTAGGCCGACCTTAAGTAACCAAACCTGTCTGGCTCAGTTGCCTGGCTTGTTTAGCTGGCACCTAACTCTATGCCTTTACTGAGCCATAGTGGAGTGGTCATGCAAGGTGGGCCTAGTTTGTATGGCAAGGTCAATACTTTAGGCATGTCTTCTTCAGCTTGACTCAGTTCAGGCTTGGTTGTCCAGCTAGTCCAGCACTCTAGGCCAACGTCATGTAACCACTCCTGTCTGGCTCAGTTGCCTGTTTTGTTCAGCTGGCCCCTTACTCTAGGCCCACCTTGCATGGCCACTCCACTATGGCTCAGTAAAGGCATGGTTTGTATGGTAATGACAATACTCTAAGTCAACTGTGCATTGCCTCCTCAGCCTGGCTCAGTTTATGCTTGGTTTATCCAGCTAGTCCAGTACTCAAGGCCAACCACTCCTGTCTGGCTCAGTTGCCTGTTGTGTAAAGCTGACCCCTTACTCTGGTCCAACCTCATGTAACCACTCCTGTCTGGCTCAGTTGCCTGTTGTATATAGCTGACCCCTTACTCTAGGCCCATCTTGTATGGCTACTCTACTATGGCTCAGTAAAGGCATGGTTTGTATGGCTAGGTCAATACTCTAGGCCAACTGTTTGGCTCAGTTGCCTGTCATGTATAGCTGACCCCTTACTTTAGGCCAACGGTGCAAGGCCTCTTCAGCCTGGCTCAGTTGAGGCTTGGTTTGTCCAGCTAATCCACTACTCTAGGCCAACCTCATGTAACCACTCCTGTCTGGCTCAGTTGCCTGTTGTGTATAGCTGACCCCATACTCTAGGCCAACCTCATGTAACCACTCCTGTCTGGCTCAGTTGCCTGTTGTGTATAGCTGACCCCATACTCTAGGCCAACCTCATGTAACCACTCCTGTCTGGCTCAGTTGCCTGTTGTGTATAGCTGACCCCATACTCTAGGCCAACCTCATGTAACCACTCCTGTCTGGCTCAGTTGCCTGCTGTGTATAGCTGACCCCTTACTCTAGGCCCACCTTGGGCGACTCAGTTGAGGCCTGGTTTACACAACCAGCCTGCTACTTTGGCCCATCTCACATGACTCCCTTCAGCCTGGCCCAGTTAAGGGCGAGCTGACTGATTGTACAGCAAACTTTCTCACAGAAGCAAACTATAAATACAAGCCGTGCATCCGCTGAATGTCACAGGAGGGTGTTTTCAGACTAATAAACTAATTGCATGTGAAGACAAAAACTTCCTTTTAATACAATCTGCCTAATTGCCTATTACCTAGTCCGCTCTTAAGTTGAGCATTACTTTCAATGGCAAGCGAACAAGCGACAGAGGGGAAGACAGATGGGAGGAGAAGGAGAGAATGACAAGGAGATGAGGGGCACAGCGAAGAGACAGCCTCCGAAATAAAAATATCTCAAACAAATGCTTCATTTGCATGTTGTCGGCATCCTAATATCTTCTCTCGTTCCGTTCAAAGCTCCACTTGGCACTTAATGAATAGCTCACAAGATGTCTTCATCCAAGATTATCGGCAGCAGTCAAGATCTGGCCTGTGGAGGGGGGGGGGGGGTGA
>NW_017308428.1:32429-33411 GCF_000935625.1 Nanorana parkeri | reverse complement strand
GGCCTTCCCCTCCTCAACATGTGCCACCTTAGAGGCAGTTTGGGCACAGCTTGCGGGGGCACAGACTGCAAATCTATTTGCCTGGCTCGGTTCCCTTCTCATTTCGAGTTTAATGACAAGCCGGCGAGTCAGATGTCTCTATTTGAAGGCGGCAGACCGGCTCTGTCCTGTTAGGGTAGCCGGGCTCGTACACAGAGCCGGGTCCTCTCCTAAATGGATAAACGGTCGTTTCTTAAAGGGGTCGTCCTTCGATCTGTACAAGTAAATGTTGGATGTAAACCCAATGGAGTTAAACCATAAAAAAAAGGGATCAAACGCTCTTCAGTCAGCCAAATGAGATGCTGGTTGGAGGTTGCAGATGGAGGGTAGAAGTAATAGAACAATGTGTTAACAGAGTCAACTTGCAGCCTGTAAAATGGGTAACAATCCAACTTTGGGTTTGCCAAATTGGAAATGTCCTTCCTCTGGGGTGTGGCTAGGTTGCCTCTGTTCCTCTGAGGTGTGGTTAAGTTGCCTCTGTTCCCCTGAGGTGTGGCTAGGTTGCTTCAGCTTCTCTAAGGTGTGGCTAGGTTGCCTCTGTTCCTCTGGGGTGGAGCTACATTGCTTTTGTTTTTGCTTGGATGCCTCTGTTCCCCTTAGGTGTGGCAAGCTTGGATTTGCTCTTCTGAAGTGTGACTAGGATGCCTCTGTTCCCGAGGTGTTGATAGCTTGGCTCCGTTCCCCTGAGGTATGGCTAGGTTGCTTCAGTTTCTCTAAGGTGTGGCTAGGTTGCCTCTGTTCCCCTGAGGTGTGGCTAGGTTGGCTCTGTTCCCCTGAGGTGTGTATAGGTTGGCTCTGTTCCCCTGAGGTGTGTATAGGTTGGCTCTGTTCCCCTGAGGTGTGGATAGGTTGGCACTGTTCCCCTGAGGTATGGCTAGGTTGGCTCTGTTCCCCTGAGGTGTGTATAGGTTGGCTCTGTTCCCCTGAGGTGTGGATAGGTTGG
>NW_017308428.1:26008-32151 GCF_000935625.1 Nanorana parkeri | reverse complement strand
TAGGTTGGGTATGTTCCCCTGAGGTGTGGATAGGTTGGCTCTGTTCCCCTGAGGTATGGCTAGGTTGCCTCTGTTCCCCTGAGGTATGGCTAGGTTGCCTCTGTTCCCCTGAGGTATGGCTAGGTTGCCTCTGTTCCCCTGAGGTGTGGCTAGGTTTCCTCTGTTCCCCTGAGGTGTGGGTAGGTTGTCTCTTTCCCCTGAGGTGTGTATAGGTTGGCTCTGTTCCCCTAAGATGTGGCTAGGTTGCCTCTGTTCCCCTGAGGTGTGTATAGGTTGGCTCTGTTCCCCTGAGGTGTGGATAGGTTGTCTCTTTCCCCTGAGGTGTGTATAGGTTGTCTCTGTTCCCCTGAGGTGTGGATAGGTTGTCTCTGTTCCCCTGAGGTGTGGACAGGTTGTCTCTGTTCCCCTGAGGTGTGGATAGGTTGGCTCTGTTCCCCTGAGGTGTGGATAGGTTGTCTCTGTTCCCCTGAGGTGTGGATAGGTTGCCTCTGTTCCCCTGAGGTGTGTATAGGTTGGCTCTGTTCCTCTGAGGTGTGGATAGGTTGGCTCTGTTCCCCTGAGGTGTGGATAGGTTGGCTCTGTTCCCCTGAGGTGTGGATAGGTTGGCTCTGTTCCCCTGAGGTGTGGATAGGTTGGCTCTGTTCCCCTGAGGTGTGGCTAGGTTGCCTCTGTTCCCCTGAGGTGTGTATAGGTTGGCTCTGTTCCCCTGAGGTGTGGATAGGTTGGCTCTGTTCCCCTGAGGTGTGGATAGGTTGTCTCTGTTCCCCTGAGGTGTGGATAGGTTGTCTCTGTTCCCCTGAGGTGTGGATAGGTTGGCTCTGTTCCCCTGAGGTGTGGATAGGTTGGCTCTGTTCCCCTGAGGTGTGGATAGGTTGGCTCTGTTCCCCTGAGGTGTGGATAGGTTGGCTCTGTTCCCCTGAGGTGTGGATAGGTTGGCTCTGTTCCCCTGAGGTGTGGATAGGTTGGCTCTGTTCCCCTGAGGTGTGGATAGGTTGGCTCTGTTCCCCTGAGGTGTGGATAGGTTGGCTCTGTTCCCCTGAGGTGTGGATAGGTTGGCTCTGTTCCCCTGAGGTGTGGATAGGTTGGCTCTGTTCCCCTGAGGTGTGGATAGGTTGGCTCTGTTCCTCTGAGGTGTGGATAGGTTGCCTCTGTTCCCCTGAGGTGTGGATAGGTTGTCTCTGTTCCCCTGAGGTGTGGATAGGTTGGCTCTGTTCCTCTGAGGTGTGGATAGGTTGTGGGGGAGGGGCAATGCAGCCCAACATAGTTTAGGGAGGGGTCAGGGGGCGGGGCGGTGACGCTCGAGGGTCTCTGACACACTAGTCTGCTGCTTTCCCTCGCTATGTGCATTTCATTTCACACTCGACCTGCTGATCTCGTTGGCGTCCATCACTTCCATTCATCAGCGCAATCCTTTCGTTGTTTGCTGGAACTTCTGCGACACGTTGTGTTCAATTTTATCCAATTTCATTTGGAATTTGTAAAGAAGAAAACAAAAATTGCGCCGTCGTACAAAATGTCTTCAAGTACAATCTCCCCTCCCCCCTCCTCCTCCTCTGTGTACGTTCCAGGCCGTTGCTTCCTCTACAAAAAACAAGGTGCCAGCTCTGTTCTGTGCAATTAAAGCTGAACTCCGCCAACAGCTCCACCGACCAATGAAATATATGCATATAAAGGAGTCATATAGCCGCCATCCAGTCCTGAGGTTTACACAGCACTGCTACACTGCACAGCCTTGTCTGGCTAGGTAAGAGACCGGATTTTTCTTCTTACAGCACTTACAGATCTTGTCCCTCCCCCAATCTGTGATTGGACAGTGAAAGGAGAAGCAGCACACTGATAAACTCATCTCTCTGCCACTCTGCTCTCTCCTTCTATCAGCAAATTCCTTGTTAGAACATAGGCCCTACAGTACACCAGATTGGTTCCTTGTGCTGCTTCTCTCTCTCCAAGTCTGAGCTCTGCTTAGAGAGGACAGCAGGTGTACAGACCCGGGAACTCAGCACAGGGGTGGTGGGAGCTCCTCATAATGGGCACAGCGGGTGTACAGACCCGGGAACTCAGCACAGGGATGGTGGGAGCTCCTCATAATGGGCACAGCGGGTGTACAGACCCGGGAACTCAGCACAGGGATGGTGGGAGCTCCTCATAATGGGCACAGCGGGTGTACAGACCCGGGAACTCAGCACAGGGATGGTGGGAGCTCCTCATAATGGGCACAGCGGGTGTACAGACCCGGGAACTCAGCACAGGGATGGTGGGAGCTCCTCATAATGGGCACAGCGGGTGTACAGACCCGGGAACTCAGCACAGGGATGGTGGGAGCTCCTCATAATGGGCACAGCGGGTGTACAGACCCGGGAACTCAGCACAGGGATGGTGGGAGCTCCTCATAATGGGCACAGCGGGTGTACAGACCCGGGAACTCAGCACAGGGATGGTGGGAGCTCCTCATAATGGGCACAGCGGGTGTACAGACCCGGGAACTCAGCACAGGGATGGTGGGAGCTCCTCATAATGGGCACAGCGGGTGTACAGACCCGGGAACTCAGCACAGGGATGGTGGGAGCTCCTCATAATGGGCACAGCGGGTGTACAGACCCGGGAACTCAGCACAGGGATGGTGGGAGCTCCTCATAATGGGCACAGCGGGTGTACAGACCCGGGAACTCAGCACAGGGATGGTGGGAGCTCCTCATAATGGGCACAGCGGGTGTACAGACCCGGGAACTCAGCACAGGGATGGTGGGAGCTCCTCATAATGGGCACAGCGGGTGTACAGACCCGGGAACTCAGCACAGGGATGGTGGGAGCTCCTCATAATGGGCACAGCGGGTGTACAGACCCGGGAACCCAGCTCAGGGATTGTAAAATCTCAGTTTTGGGTGGACTGGTCCATTAATAGTGGAGGATTTGTGTTCTTATTATAGAATAATCGGGATAATATTGAGGATTTTTGTTCGGAGGTTTTGGCTTGTTGTCTTCCTGGAGGAGTAGAGAGGAAATTAGCTCCCTGCGCGGGTCTCTGCCATGGAAACGGGCAGAGACGGAGCTGCACTCGGGAGATTAAGGAAAATCATTTTCCTTCCCCGCGGGGGGCCTGCAGGGCGGATTGTACCAACGTGGAAGACAGGAGGTGCACCCCGGTCTCAGGAAGCGCTGTGCTGGTCGAAAAAGAGATCGCCGGGTTCCTGTTACTCCGTCACCTCTAACCCGACCGACTCCAGCAGGGGAAACACACGACTCAGAGGAAGGAGGAGGACTTCACTTCCCTGGAACACATGGAGGACCTTTTCCAAGACAATTAAAATGTATCAAAAACCCAAAAATGTATCATTTTGCAGCTTCCCAGTCCTTAGGCTGCATTCGTTTTCTTTTTTGAGGCTTCTTCTCTCTGGTGATCCTGCCAGTAACACACTTCCTGTTCTATGGTGACAACACTTGTTGTACTGTATCTATCTATGGAGGAATAGCGGTGTCACTCTACAACAGGACTACAGAACACCTCTTTGCATCCACCTAAAAAAGGGGGAGGTATTCTGTAGTCCACATAGATAGAGGGGGTGTGGCTGATAACAGTGCAGAGAGCAGAGGAAGTAATAAGCTCACTAGATTTCGGTCAGGATCAATGTACAGTCTTAGGGCCGGTTCACACCTCGTTCTTTCTCTGGAACGCTCTGGAACGCAAGCCGGCCGGCTCCCTGTGTTCAGGGGCGGGACCGCAGTGCGATCGACTGTAGTGTGATCGCCCGCACCCGGAACACAGGCACATTAGTCCATACTGCAAGCACTATTTTTGGAGATGGCACTGGACCAGGACGTAGTGTGATCGTCCGCAGTGTGATTGCCCGCACCCAGAATGCAGGTACATTCGAGCCTGCGTCCCGGTCCAGTTTGATCTGCAAAAATAGTGCTCGCAGTATGGACTAATGTGCCTGCGTTCCGGGTGCGGGTGATCGCACTGAGGGCGGGGGGCGAGGCTGCGGTGCCATTGACTTCAATGCACCGCCACGCCCCCTCCCGCCCCTAAACACAGGGAGCCGGCCGGCTTGCGTTCCAATGCATTCCAGAAGCCGAACGCTCGGGAACGCAGCCTTTGTGGCGCTAACCGGCCCTAAGTGATGCTGCAGGCACAGGGAGGCTTTTCCTCAGTCTCCCCTCCCCCATTGATCCCTACGACTGTACATTGTAACTTTGTAGCAAGTCACAAGATGAGAGGATGCAGCAGCAGGGGGCTGATCTGTATCAGACATTTGTAAATGGAAAGAGCTGCTCAATTAATACATTCGGATCCCTGTTTCTGAGTTGGGTCGGAGTTCTCCCTAAACCGGCGTATTTGCCTTCCAAGCCGCGCGGTTTGCTTTAGGAAAACACACAAATGAAAGCAGGTGTTGCGGTGCGCAGCGGCCATAATGACTGGGAGATGGGAGGATTTTGTCAGATTAGGACGGACAAATATGTGTAAACAGGTAACGAAGCGAGAAAGTTTGCCGTCGCGGAGGAGCGGGAAGACGGCAGCCGGGGATTGGTGGAGCGCTCCCCGGGTATTCGCCGCACGCCGGAAAGTTAATGTGATTTACAAACGCTCCCGGTGCTGAAATCACTTATGGTCACCTCTGAGCGCCAGTCCCACCGCCCACCAACAAGGCCGTGACACGCTTTAGTTTCGTTATTTGTTTTGTCGAATTAAAAATAAAGTTTAAAGATTTGCGGCCGGTAACAAGAAATGAAAAAGAAAAGTCAGCAGAAAAATAAGTTAAAAGAAGAAAGGAAGAAGGAGCGATGTAAAGGTATCCTCCCCTCTGATCAATGTTTATAAACAATGTTACTTTGTATCTCTCTATCTCCTCTGATCAATGTTTATAAACAATGTTACTTTGTATCTCTCTATCTCCCTCTGATCAATGTTTATAAACAATGTTACTTTGTATCTCTCTATCTCCCTCTGATCAATGTTTATAAACAATGTTACTTTGTATCTCTCTATCTCCCCTGATCAAAGTTTTTAAACAATGTTACTTTTTATCTCTCTATTTCCCTCTGAGCAATGTTTATAAACAATGTTACTTTGTATCTCTCTATCTCCCTCTGATCAATGTTTATAAACAATGTTACTTTGTATCTCTCTATCTCCCTCTGATCAATGTTTATAAACAATGTTACTTTGTATCTCTCTATCTCCCCTCTGATCAATGTTTATAAACAATGTTACTTTGTATCTCTCTATCTCCTCTGATCAATGTTTATAAACAATGTTACTTTGTATCTCTCTATCTCCCTCTGAGCAATGTTTATAAACAATGTTACATTGTATCTCTCTATCTTCCTCTGATCAATGTTTATAAACAATGTTACTTTGTATCTCTCTATCTCCCTCTGATCAATGTTTATAAACAATGTTACTTTGTATCTCTCTATCTCCCTCTGATCAATGTTTATAAGGATGACCTTTTTTATTATTTTTTTGGTATCTTTGCCATCTGTGTCCCTTTGGCGAGATCTCCCTTCACTTCCTCATAATGGGCACAGCGGGTGTACAGACCCGGGAACTCAGCACAGGGATGGTGGGAGCCCCTCATAATGGGCACAGCGGGGGTACAGACCCGGGAACTCAGCACAGAGATGGTGGGAGCTCCTCATAATGGGCACAGCGGGTGTACAGACCCGGGAACTCAGCACAGGGATGGTGGGAGGTCCTCATAATGGGCACAGCAGGTGTACAGACCCGGGAACTCAGCACAGGGATGGGGGGAGCCCCTCATAATGGGCACAGCGGGTGTACAGACCCGGGAACTCAGCACAGGGATGGTGGGAACTCCTCATAATGGGCACAGCGGGTGTACAGACCCGGGAACTCAGCACAGGGATGGTGGGGGCCCCTCATAATGGGCACAGCGGGTGTACAGACCAGGGCACTCAGGGCGGCTTTAACTTGCAATGAGACAAATAACAGTCTGGAATGTCTCTGAGTCGCAGCCGGCGAAGTCTTTGAGGACAGTTTGTCCTCTGCGCAGAGAAGCAACGCGGTTTGATTAGAGATTTTCCGCAAATAGAGAGAACTTGTAGTTTTATAAGGAAAAAAAGCAAATTGGATTGCGAGGGAACCCAGAGCGAAAAATCAGTTTAATCAGTGAAATATTTCAGTA
>NW_017308428.1:24720-25832 GCF_000935625.1 Nanorana parkeri | reverse complement strand
CCGCCTCTATCCACGCCTCCATTGCGTAGTCACGGCCACTAAAGTGTATATAAACCCCAACAATGAACTTCTATTTGATACCTTTGGGTTGTTAAACATCCCAGTGAAAGTGTTTTGTTATATTTGTTCAATGAATGCAAAAAAATACCCATTGATCCTGCCAGGAACCCAGTGTAGTGGGCTGTAGTGGACTGGTATCAGTTACATTGTTCCCAGCTGTCTCCATGCACTACAGCACACCTCCCTCGTATGTTATGGAGATGAAGCCTGAAGCCTCCAGAACACAGGCATCTTGGTGCATGAACTATGGCACCCCCATCAATATTCTTACGCTAACTGCACTGGTTGCCTGTGGTTTGCAATGCCGCTTGTCTAGAGTTGCTCTGAGAGGTCATGTGATCTCAATGAAGGCAGTCCCACTGTCCCGGGCCTGTGTCGATATCTACAGACATGAAGCAGGTACAATTCTCATTTCATACCCAGGCTCTATACACAATGATTTGGCTCCTTGGGTTTTTTTTTGGTAAGCCCGTGGAGCGTGCTCGAAAACGAATCCCCTGTGAACAACACACGTAAAAAAGTGCACAAGGGTGCTTTGGTCCTTCTCCGAAAAGAAGGGGCCACAATTTCCCGACCCCCCGGGGCGCAAGGCTACTGACAGGGGCTATACTTTGGTCCACCTAACCGAAGGCCGGCGGATCCCGATCCTCTGGGGCCTGCCGAAACAGGTCCCATGGAGTACTAGGTTGGGGGGGCTCTCCAGAAGAGAGACCCCCCACAGGTGGGAGAAGACAGAGGGCCCCATATAAGGGTCACAGAATCTCCTCCCTAACATCAGGAATGGGCCCCCGAAGGTACCCGCACCTTCCGCTATCTGTGGGGCAAATTTCAATCAAAAAGCGTGCCAATCGGGTATATAGTGCATAAACAAAACTACGGTGCCAGTGCACCACGCTGACGGGCCTTAAGGGCCGGAGTGCAAAAAAATATTGCCTCCGACTAGCCATAAGGCCTGTCCAAGAGGCGTTGTGCAGAAACTGCTGGAGTGCTGCGGCCTTGTAGTGTCCCACACCCAAAGTGAATCTCTGGCACCCCTGGGACACCCCCCCCCC
>NW_017308428.1:18015-24646 GCF_000935625.1 Nanorana parkeri | reverse complement strand
TGGCCCCCCTGGGCCCCCCCCCCCCCCAGGGGGCCCAGCACAACGGGCTCTGCCGCCCCCAACCCTCCAGCCAAACCAAGCAAGCACCCGTTCCATCAGGAGGCATTTACCTTCAGAGATTCATCCCTACCACCGGGGACATAAAATCCCCTCCGGCACCCACCTATTACACCGGTGAATACTAAGCCACCATCTTCCTTTCCATAGGGGACAGTGGCCGTTTTTCCTCCGGCAACTGATAAGAACAGATACTACCCTTGCTCTTAGCCAAAAGGCCTGCTTGGACGGACTGAAAACAAAATGGGGCTTACTGAGCTTGTCTCTATCAGTGGATAAGGTTACCCTATGCGGGAGAATCTTCACATCTTCACATCTATAGGTATAATCAGGGGCGGATTTACGCTCTTTGCTGCCCCAAGGCCAGGTTCCTCAATGCCCCCCCCTTCCCCACCAACCCCCCCCCCCCGCAACCCAATGGAGAAAGGCAACCAGATGGTGGGGGCGGCAGGGTTGATTTTAATTTTTTCTTTACTTTTTCATCACTTTTTATTTTTTTTTTATATTCATATATTTATTTGTACTTTTCCACATTTTTATTTATCTTATTATCTTTTACTTTTTGTATTACTTTTTTAATTGTTTTAATTTCCATTATTATCTCTTTTTTTATTATTTATAATTTTTTATTAAAAAATGTGATAGCATTTGGAGGTGACAGGTTCTCTTTATTGAACCTGTCACCTCCAATACGGGGTGTTTGGCTCTCCTGTGACAGCTGAGATGGGAAAGCTGCGAGTGACGCTCTCCCGTCCCAGTGTTCACACGAAGCAGAGCGGAGAATGTGCCATGGTCCCGGGTCCCCCAGAAGAGCGGGGGGGCGAAAACCAGGGTGGGGAGGGAGGCGGCCAGAGAGAATATTACAAGTGATCTCGGCAGCATCTCCGGTACTAAACGAGCGGCGGGTTCCCCACTCTACATCAAAGCAGGGCTCAATGTAGAAAGAAAACTCCCTGCCGGGCGGCTGTGCTGCCCCACTACTCCCGGCCGACCCCGAGGCCTTGTGGGAAATCCGGCCCCGGGTATAACGCAAACATGGAACAGCCAATATCAAATAAAATATGGAAGTCACATCCAATTTTTGTTTTTCATGGAAGAACGACAACGGCGACTGAACATGTGCACCGGCTGCGAATACCGCGCGCCGTTCGGCGTTGCCATCTGCTCTGATTGCTGGTCCCAGAGTCGAAGGCACGGGCCGTATCTCGCAGACAAAGGGCGTCTTAATGCATCCGAATGTGATTAGTGACCTTTTATCAATCGCTCGCCGTAAAGATTGTGTCTGGCGGCGCGGCCGGGCGCTGCCGGCTTCCAGATGCCTGACACCGGGTGATGCTTTTATTGCCGCCGCTTTGTTATGCGTGATTTAGTCTATCAGCGATCTAAGTTGAACGGCCATTTAATATTTCCGCCAGCTGGCTGCAGATTGAACCGCGCCATGAATTCCCTTTCACGGGGGAACGCAGAGTTCGCAAGTGTTCACACCCAGTGGCTGGGTAATTAGAGACTACGGCTCGTTAACCAATCAGGGAGTCTGTACACAAAGCATGCGGAGATGGCCAAGTGGTCCAGTTGTTGACCCAACACGAGAGGGAGCGATATGGGCGATCGAAGGGACGCTGATTGTTTGGCGGATGAAACAGAACTCCCTTGCTGCAGGGATGGTTAGTGTTGGGGTTACAGGGAGGGTCAGTGTTGGGGTAACAGGGAGGGTTAGTGTTGGTTTACAGGAAGGGTTAGTGTTGGGGTTATAGGAAGGGTCAGTGTTAGGGTTACAGGGAGGGTTAGTGTTGGTTTACAGGAAGGGTTAGTGTTGGGGTTACAGGGAGGGTCAGTGTTGGGGTTACAGGGAGGGTTAGTGTTGGGGTTACAGGGAGGGTCAGTGTTGGGGTCACAGAGAGGGTCAGTGTTGGGGTCACATAGAGGGTCAGTGTTGGGGTCACAGAGAGGGTTAGTGTTGGGGTCACAGAGAGGGTCAGTGTTGGGGTCACAGAGAGGGTCAGTGTTGGGGTTACAGTGAGGGATAGTTTTGGGGTTACAGGGAGGGTTAGTGTTGGGGTTACAGGGAGGGTCAGTGTTGGGGTCACAGAGAGGGTCAGTGTTGGGGTCACAGAGAGGGTCAGTGTTGGGGTCACAGAGAGGGTCAGTGTTGGGGTCACAGAGAGGGTCAGTGTTGGGGTCACAGAGAGGGTCAGTGTTGGGGTCACAGAGAGGGTCAGTGTTGGGGTCACAGAGAGGGTCAGTGTTGGGGTCACAGAGAGGGTCAGTGTTGGGGTCACAGAGAGGGTCAGTGTTGGGGTCACAGAGAGGGTCAGTGTTGGGGTCACAGAGAGGGTCAGTGTTGGGGTCACAGAGAGGGTCAGTGTTGGGGTCACAGAGAGGGTCAGTGTTGGGGTCACAGAGAGGGTCAGTGTTGGGGTCACAGAGAGGGTCAGTGTTGGGGTCACAGAGAGGGTCAGTGTTGGGGTCACAGAGAGGGTCAGTGTTGGGGTCACAGAGAGGGTCAGTGTTGGGGTCACAGAGAGGGTCAGTGTTGGGGTCACAGAGAGGGTCAGTGTTGGGGTCACAGAGAGGGTCAGTGTTGGGGTCACAGAGAGGGTCAGTGTTGGGGTCACAGAGAGGGTCAGTGTTGGGGTCACAGAGAGGGTCAGTGTTGGGGTCACAGAGAGGGTCAGTGTTGGGGTCACAGAGAGGGTCAGTGTTGGGGTCACAGAGAGGGTCAGTGTTGGGGTCACAGAGAGGGTCAGTGTTGGGGTCACAGAGAGGGTCAGTGTTGGGGTCACAGAGAGGGTCAGTGTTGGGGTCACAGAGAGGGTCAGTGTTGGGGTCACAGAGAGGGTCAGTGTTGGGGTCACAGAGAGGGTCAGTGTTGGGGTCACAGAGAGGGTCAGTGTTGGGGTCACAGAGAGGGTCAGTGTTGGGGTCACAGAGAGGGTCAGTGTTGGGGTCACAGAGAGGGTCAGTGTTGGGGTCACAGAGAGGGTCAGTGTTGGGGTCACAGAGAGGGTCAGTGTTGGGGTCACAGAGAGGGTCAGTGTTGGGGTCACAGAGAGGGTCAGTGTTGGGGTCACAGAGAGGGTCAGTGTTGGGATTACAGGGAGGGTCAGTGTTGGGGTCACAGAGAGGGTCAGTGTTAGGGTTACAGGGAAGGCTAGTGTTAGTGTGATCATAGTGGGAGACTTCAGAAAATGTTACTCACCTGAAAATCTCCCACATACAGGGCGATATTTAGACGCCACATTCCCATGGACTCTCCCAAACAATGACATCTTTTTGGAAAGCTCTGACCCTTTATGTCGTGACTATTTTTATAGAGACTACCCCCAGAATGTGCTATTGAAGGCGGCATGCGATCTACAACATATACAGAGCTACTGCGCAACTTGAAACACCCCCAAAGAAGAGAAAGCAGAGCCGGTTTCATCTGTCTTGAACTGTAAAGAGTCTTGTGACTCCTCTCACCATCCCCCTCCTGTAGCCCTTCTACCTATTGCGTCTCTTGCCGACGTTCCCATGTCCAGATGTGGGCAGGAGAGGAGGAGAGGGAAACAAAATAAGAGTTAACACAGATTGTATATGTTGAGACTCGGTCCTCCCCTCCCCCTCCCCCTCCCAGGCACCGGCCCACAAGTACCTTGGCTGTCTAATGGAAGCCACCGGTCTCATCATTTATCCAGGGCCTATTAACGGCTCTCGGGTCTCTCTCGGCCGGCCTCATCGTCTTAGAGCTGAAGATAAATCTGCTTTCTGTCAGATGTAGACTTGGCAGGCTGTGCGTAATGAAACAAACACATGGGAAGTTGCCTCATAACTTGGCCGCAGATCACCCCTCATGTCCTTCCTAACGCATATTCTTAACCCTTCCTCCCCAGAAGCCTCGGCTCTCTCCCCGCGCTCAGATCCAGCGGGCCGCCCCAGGAGCGATCTGGAGATGAAACGGTGCCTCCGGCCCTCCTCGTTCAACAGTTCTAAACATCGCGCAACATGCGCAAGACCGATCTCCGCCCGTAGTGGTTAAAAGGGCCCCCCAGAGCTGGGCCCCAAAGGGGTGACAACAGCACGGTAGTACGGCACTACAGCTGAGTAAACTGCGTCCAAGCTACGAGCGCCGAATCGGGTTCCCGCGCCGAATGGCGATACGCCGGACCCGGGACCCGACGTGCCGGTCTTCGCGGAGATGTGGTAAACGCTGCGCCAAATTCTCCTGGCTTAGGTTTCCGCTTGGCTCGTACAAAGTTAAAGGACCAGAAACTCTAGAATGAAACATTCCAAATATTGCTCCCTTTATATGTGCGAAATGAGATCATGAGACGTATGGCGTGGAGTCACTAGATGGCCAAATGGTTGTAGGCACTCACCATCATACCGACACTATAGACCCAAATGTATGTGGGCACCTGACCGTCACATCTACACTATATGTCCAAACGTATACAGACACCCAACCATCACACCTACACTATATGGCCCCATGTATGTGGACACCTGACCACCACACCTACACTATATGGCCAAATGGATGTGGACACCTGACCACCACACCTACACTATATGGCCAAATGCTTGTGGACACCTGACCATCACACCTACACTATATGGCCAAACGTATGTGGACACCTGACCATCACATCTACATTATATGGCCAAACGTAATATGGCCAAATGCTTGTGGACACCTGACCATCACACCTACACTATATGGCCAAACGTATGTGGACACCTGACCATCACACCTACACTATATGGCCAAATGCTTGTGGACACCTGACCATCACATCTACATTATATGGCCAAACGTATACAGACACCCAACCATCACACCTACACTATATGGCCAAACGTATGTGGACAACTGACCATCACTCCTACACTATATGGCCAAATGCTTTTGTGGACACCTGACCATCACACCTACACTATATGGCCAAACGTATGTGGACACCTGAACACAACACCTACACTATATGGTCAAACGTATGTGGACACCTGACCATCACACCCACGCTTTATGTCCAAATGCTTGCGGACACCGGTCCGTCACACCTACACTCAATGACTAAGCGTATGTGGACACCTGACCATCAGACCTACACTATATGGCCAAACGTATGTGGACACCTGACCACCACACCTACACTATATGACCAAACGTATACGAGCACCCCTTGAGATGTTTGGGTTCAGGTGTTTCCAGTTAAAGATATAGTTAATGCTACAACATACAAAGACAACTGTGCTCTTCCAGCCTAGTGGTAACAGTTTGGTGAAGGCCATTTTGTGTGCGTTGAGGAACTTGAGTACCCTGCACAGAGCCCTAACCTCATCCTTATTGAGCACCTTTGGGGCCCGTGTCAACAGGTAATGTTATTGTGTCCATGGCATCAGCTTCATATCAGTCTGAGATGCTTCTGAGACCGTTCAGAATTCATTTAACCTGCAACTGGCCTCCTTTTGACCTGCATTTGATCTTCTTCTAAGGAGTTTTACATTCCTATAGACTTGTATGAGAATGCAAAACCCAACTTGAGGTAGCCAAAAGCCCAATCGACACAGGCCCTTAAGTAATTTAGGAATGCCAAACCAGGTCTTCTCCTCAAATATCAGAAGCTAACCTCACAATTGTCCTTTTGGCTGAATTCCCAAAGACACCATTTCAAAATCTTGAGAAAAGCCTTCCTAGAAGAGCAGAGGCTGGCATAGTCATAGGGGATGGAGGGGGTTGACCATGTTAATGGTCCTGGTTTTGGAATGGAATGCCCGACAAGCTCATATAGGTGTGATGGTCAGATGTCCACAAAGAGCAGAGGCTGTTATAGTCTCCATTAATCTACACCAGGGATGGCCAAACTGCGGCCCTCCAGCTGTGGTGGAACTACGAATCCCATGAGGCTTTGCAAGATTCTCACAGACATGACTCCCGGAGAGAGATGCTTCATGGGATTTGTAGTTTCACCACAGCTGGAGGGCCGGAGTTTGGCCATCCCTGGTCTACACCAATAAATACTGTTGTCCTAGGTAGACACAACGGGGCTGAGAAGGGATACAGGAAGTCTCATACAATGTCCACAGTTTTTTGGTATGATGGTGATGGTTGAGGTTTGCGTGGCTACCCACTTAGGTCTGGAAAGTACGAGTCATGGACAGGAAGTGCACTTAGTAACTTGCAAAGTTCAACAGACCTGTAATGACTTCAACCTCGGGCACAGGGACAACAACAGGAACTTCGTGTCATGTGCTTGAAGGCCAACCTTGACTGAATCACCTAGACATACAAAAACAAGCTCTTTCTTCTCTATTGTGGAAGATCTTTTCACCGGCATGTGTCACGTCAAAGTGACGGGACATATCTAAGGCCGGCGATCCTTCTATAAAAACCCAGCGGCCCTCCGTCATTGGAAATCTAGCCCGCGGCCTTCGCAAAACATCACCGATGGAAGTTCGGCGTTGCAGAATTCTTTCTTTTCTATTGTGTTTAATAAGAAGTAAAAAGTTCATGTCGTCTCCATGGCGACGAGGCCTCGCGCCGGCCACGGAGAAAATAAGATCATATATATATTTATGTATTGTTGTTTTC
>NW_017308428.1:13390-17995 GCF_000935625.1 Nanorana parkeri | reverse complement strand
GAGTAACGATCGGCGAGGAGAGCAACATAATCGCGGCGGCAAGAGGCAGGAAACCGCTGAGCTCGGGATACTTGGAAGGATGGAGTGTTACTTTTAAAGCAAAGCTCTCAGGCATGAGTTCCTGGGTCTCGAATATTGCAGGCTGCCGAATACCCCTCCGGCAAACAAAATGGCTGCCATCCTCTAGGTGTTTGGTTAAAAAAAACGGAGCTTCTCCTTGTTCTTGGCTGTTACACGTTTTCTTTTGTGTTCTTATACTGACCCTCCTTGTACCCCTAACACTGACCCTCCCTGTAACCCCAACACTAACCCTCCCTGTAACCCTTACACTAACCCTCCCTATAACCCCAACCCTCCCTGTAACCCCAACACTGACCCTCCCTATAACCCCAACACTAACCTTCCCTGTAACCCTTACACTAACCCAGTGGTGTCACAAGGGGGGTGCGGCCCGCACCCGGGTGACACCATTGGAGGGGCGAAACAGTACCAGGAGAGAGAGGAGGGGACCCGGCAGCATAACTTATCCCGCCAGGTGACTTCCCCTCCTCATTAGATCTAACACTGACCCTCCCTGTAACCCTAACACTAACCCTTCCTGTAACCCCGACACTATTCCTCCCTGTAACCACAAACCCTACCCCCCTCTCACCCCAACACTGACCCTCCCTATAACCCCAACACTGACCCTCCCTGTAACCCCAACACTATTCCTCCCTGTAACTCCAACACTAACCCTCCCTGTAACCCCAACACTGACCCTCCCTGTAACCCCAACACTGACCCTCCCTGTAACCCCAACACTGACCCTCCCTTTAACCCTTACACTGACCCTCCCTGTAACCCCAACATTAACCCTCCCTGTAACCCCAACACTAACCCTCCATGTAACCCCCACACTAACCCTCCCTGTAACCCCAACACTAACCCTCCCTGTAACCCCAACGCCAACCCTCCCTCTAAAACATTCCCTTTAAAGATAAGCCACTAACCCTTGAGATCATCCATTTATAGGTCGCCCATTTGTATCAAAATCCGGCACGCCCATTGTGTTCAGACACCAATTTTTGTACAATTTCACGATGAGGCAAAACCTCGGCATAAAACTCAGAGCAGATTGCGGTGATGACTTAAACACATTGACGCCCTCCCGCATGGAGCTGCGATCACGTATGGGGTCTTCTTGTTGTCAAGCGGAGAAATTCCTGAGGAGGTGACGGAATTACGAGTCTCCATCCAGTTCTCTTCCTCCGAGTCATAAACGAGGAATGTCACGGACAACATCAAAGCTACTCCAGACCCACTCCATGGGACCCCTTGGAGAATCTTCCCTCTTCCTCTATCATCTGTGACTACCAGCTTTGGTTTTTAGGACTAGAGCCCACATAGACTTGTCCTTCCTTCTTCTTTTTATTATTTGCCCTTGTTTTCCATGTGCCAATATGTATTTGGCACATGGAAACTCCAGCCGATATGTATTTGGAACTCCGGCCTTCCCTTTAGTCTTCTATCTGACCTCCGTCCTTCCCATCAGTCTTCTGTCTGACCTCCGACCTTCCCTTCAGTTTTCTTTCTGACCTCCGTCCTTCCCATCAGCCTTCTATCTGACCTCCGACCTTCCCTTCAGTCTTATATCTGACCTCCGTCCTTCCCTTCAGTCTTTTATCTGACCTCCGACCTTCCCTTCAGTCTTCTATCTGACCTCCGTCCTTCCCTTCAGTCTTATATCTGACCTCCAGCCTTCCCTTCAGTCTTCTAGCTGACCTCCAGCCTTCCCTTCAGTCTTCTATCTGACCTCCGACCTACCCTTCAGTCTTGCACAGTTCTACCTAGCTCCTCTCTTGGAATGAAATGGCTTCATCAGATTTCACTGCACACTTGTCTCGTCTCTGAGCTGACGTCTCGGCCCAGGAAGTAGATGGTGACCCTGGATGATGCCAACAAAGATGGCGCCTGGTCTGGAGAGAATAGCAGATGAAGGCATTGTCAGGGGGAGTCATGTGATAAGTAGTGAAGTACCTGGGACTGTTATACTGACATTACTCATCATGGTGCACCTAACATATATCTGATGACAGGTCCACTTTAAATTTCCAGGCGGATGCGTCTCCAGCTGTTACTTTGCACCATCGGCAGAGATACTGTTTGTAACATTTGCGCTCTTCTTTTTAACGGATCCCCCAGATACGCCGAATGCTAATTATTTATTTACAACATGAACATTTCCACAGAATACAGCCCAGACCTTCTGAGCCCATTAATGGCGGCAGCTTGTGTTATGTTCATTAGCATCCTATAAATCAGGATACGTGGCCGTAAAGATGTCAGCGCCCAGCAGACTTTAGACTCCGGCTGAGGTTTTACTGAGCCCCCATGGCCCCCGACGCCCCTTGGGGTCACCCACTTGTCACTTCCTGTGTGATATATGACAGTGGCTCCTGGCCCTTCATGTTCCTGACAGAGCTTCTCTGTCTTCAGTCAGAGGAGGATTGAAAATGGAAAATAAAATGGTGGCGTGGACGCATGGTGATATGTGAACACCAGGCTCTCTTGTCGAGGTCTGTCTTCTCTTCGTAAGGCTCCAAAATAGGGGACAGCGTTGGGGTTTGGTTGGTCAACAGCCAAGACTATAAGCAGAACTCTGGGGAGGACCATGAATACCATGTTATCTGTTATTGGAAGCATGGAACTGATTCTTTGGATTACATCTTTATCTATAGAAGAAGAATGGTGTTGAAACATCATGGCAGATACAGTTGGAATCATTCCCAACCTTGGAACTAGGGACAGTTGGCCACTGGGATGAAGCTGGTCAACTGTTGTGGTTGCCTCCTTGGTGTTCTTTCCCATAATCCTCTATTATTGGAAGCATGGAACTGATTTTATATGGTTACATCGCTATCTATAGAAGAGTAATAGTGTTGAAACATCATGGCGGATGCAGTTGGAATCCTTCCCAACCTTGGAACTAGGGACAGTTGGCCACTGGGATGAAACTGGTCAACGGTTGTGGTTGCCTCCTTGGCATTCTTTCCCATAATCCTCTATTATTGGAAGCATGGAACTGATTCTATATGGTTACATATCTATCTATAGAAGAACAATGGTGTTGAAACATCATGGCAGATACAGTTGGAATCATTCCCAACCTTGGAACCAGAGACAGTTGGCCCCTGGGATGAAACTGGTCAATCATTGTTGTTGCCTCCTTGGCATTCATTCCCAAAATCCTCTATTATTGGAAGCATGGAACTGATTCTATATGGTTACATCTCTATCCGCCATGATGTTTCAACACCATTATTCTTCTGTAGATAGCGATGTAACCATATAGAATCAGTTCCATGCTTCCAACAAAAGAGGATTTTGGGAATGAATGCCAAGGAGGCAATCATGACGGTGGACCAGCTTCATACCAATAGCCAACTGGTTCCAAGGTTAGGAAGGATCTTAACTGTATCCGCCATGATGTTTCAAAACCATTATTCTTCTATAGATACAGTTGGAATCCTTCCCAACCTTGGAACCAGGACAGTTGGCCACTGGGATGAAGCTGGTCCATCCGTCATGGTTGCCTCCTTGGCATCCTCTAATATTGGAAGCAAGGAACTGATTCTATATGGTTATAACACTATCTATAGAAGAATAATGGTGTTGAAACATCATGGCAGATACAGTTGGAATCCTTCCCAACCTTGGAACGAAGGACAGTAGGCCACTGGGATGAAACTGGTCAACCATCGTGGTTGCCTCCTTGGCATCCTCTAATATTGGAAGCATGGAACTGATTCTATATGGTTACATCTGTATCTATAGAAGAATAATGGTGTTGAAACATCATGTCAGATACAGTTGGAATCATTCCCAACCTTGGAACCAGAGACAGTTGGCCACTGGGATGAAACTGGTCAACCATCTTGGTGGCCTCCTTGGCATCCTCTAATATTGGAAGCATGGAACTGATTCTATATGGTTGCATATCTATCTATAGAAGAATAATGGTGTTGAAACATCATGGCGGATACAGTTGGAATCCTTCCCAACCTTGGAACCAGGGACAGTTGGCCACTAGGATGAAACTGGTCAACCGTTGTGGTTGCCTCCTTGGTGTTCTTTCCCATAATCCTCTATTATTGGATGCATGGAATTGATTCTATATGGATACATCTCTATCTACAGAAGAATAATGGTGTTGAAACATCATAGCAGGTGCAGTGGGAATCCTTCCCATAATCCCCTGTTATAGGAAATGTTGAGGTGAGTTGGTGATGTTTAGTGACTTGACTTGTCCTGGTTGGAAAGCTGCTGTGGATATGACTCAGTGCTGACTACTGAGCTGAGCCCTTCTTGTTTTATTGGACATGGAAACAGGAAATTACATCAGTTCCACTAGAGCAGGGGTAGCCAGCTTTGGTAAAAACTACAAATCCCATCATAAATCTACCTCTTGAAGGTATGTCAGAGTCTTACAATGGGATTTGTAGCTTCACCACAGCTGAAGGGCTAAAGTTTGCAACCCTTGGTATAGACCAATACATTATGATCAACCTCAAGCCCAACAAGTCTCCCCCCCCCGGACCCCCCCCCCCCCCCCCCCCCATTTTT
>NW_017308428.1:12381-13273 GCF_000935625.1 Nanorana parkeri | reverse complement strand
TCCCCCCCTCCCTAGCCTCTAATTTTTTTGCCTATCCTGGGAAATTGTCCCAATGAACGACATTGGATGTAGCCGGCCGCAGAGGATATTTTTTTTCTCCCCTGCTGATCTGAAGGTCACTCGGCTTCCGAAAATTCGAGGGATATTTCCCCCTCCTCGAGCTGCCAGATCTCACAAATGAAACCCGTGATGGAATCGACCATTGAACAAGATGGAAGCATGTATTCGCTGTGCTCTCCGGAGGCCCACAATCCCTGACACTGAAATCGATGGAGCCAGCGTCATTTGATCTAATGTATCTGTGTCCATCTCCGGGGACAAATCTGTGGACACTGACACCAGCAATTAGCTTAATGGCCATAAACCAGACCACACGCGCCGTGCACATGCACACACGCGAGCACACACACACACATGGGAGCCATTTAACCCTGACACCTTCTAACCAGCAGCTGTTCTCTGCTATGTGCTACTCGTATCATTCTTCCCATCATCCTCATCTTCAGAATTAAAGCTGAATTCCAGGCAAACAGCCAATCCACTGATACAATACAAAGGATTTGCATTTATGTGCATGCAATCCTGAGATTTACACAGCTCTGCCACATAGCAGAGCCCTGTTTTGCAAGGCAGGAGACCTTTTTTCTATCTGCTTCCGGTAAACAACACTTACAGGTCTTGTCCCTCCCCCAGCCTTATCTCTTTATCACCCGGCCAGTGGTGGCATCACAAGGGGGGTGCGGCCCGCACCCGGGGGACACCTTTGGAGGACTGACAGTCATTTTGGTGTCACCCCCCCTCTGAGAAGTCGGGCACTTGTTCAAGGACCGAGAACCCAACACTTGCTCGAGAGAGAGAGGAGGGGACCCAGCGGCATACCTTATCCCGCCAG
>NW_017308428.1:11001-12238 GCF_000935625.1 Nanorana parkeri | reverse complement strand
AGAGCCCAACACTTGCTCGAGAGAGAGAGAGGAGGGGACCCGGCGGCATACCTTATCCCGCCGGGTGACGTCCCCTCCTCTCTCTACTGGCGTCCATCACCAAGACGGCCGCCGGCAGGTAACAGCGGTACCGCGCGTAACATCATCACTCACGTGCGCGACGACGTCACTGCGGGGCGCCACCCGGTACCCGCATTTGGTGTCACCCCGCCTCTGCACCCGGCTTTCTCCTCCTATCAGCATGTCCCTTGTTAGCACTGCAGTACAATTGATTGGCTCCTCCTCCTTGTGCTGTTTCTCGCTCCCCCCAGGTTGAGCACTGCTGCACATGGAGTGCAAGAGGCCGATATCAAATAAAATTCATGTTATTCCTTCACTTGTATTAAAAAGAAAAAAAAAAGAAAAAGGATCGACGGCAATTCATCTGCACGCGGTATTTCGCGGCACACAAAATCTTCACGCAGCATTACAGACCCGGCGGAAGCTTTGCGCTTCCAGCTGAGGCCTCTTTTTCTCATGATGGCCCTCGTGGTGCGGAGGACGGGGCGCTTTCGCGGGCTCGGCTACAGTGATAAAAGACGTATTAAGGACACAGAGGGGGACACCCGACCTCATCTGCCACCTTTCCCCGCCACCTGCCGTGGATGGTAATACAAGGCGACACGGTCCTCGGGAGGAGTCTTACGCGGTCTTCTGGATGTGCTGTTCTTTTATTGGCTTTGTTATCATCCCGCGGGGGGAAGAGAGAATCCGCAACGGGCCGATTACCCCAAGAACCGGAGATTCTATATATGTCTTCTACGAGGGAATACAAAGCCCAGGACAGGAGTTCCCCTCCCCCCATGACAGCACATGACCATGACATGGGACTATGTGATACTTGTCATTGCCCAAAGAAAGGACAGGAGTTCCCCTCCCCCATGACAGAACATGACCATGACATGGGGACTATGTGATACTTTCCATTGGACAAAGAAAGGACAGGAGTTCCCCTCCCCCCATGATAGCACATGACCATGGCATGGGGACTATGTGATACGTGCCATTGCCCAAAGGACAGGGGTGTCCTTCCACTCCATGACAGCACATGACCATGGCATGGGGACTATGTGATACTTGCCATTATCCACAGAAAGGACAGGGGTTCACCTCCTACCACGACAGCACATGACCATGACATGAGGACTAGGTGATACTTGCCATTGCCCAAAGAAAGGACAGGAGTTGTCGCCCCCCC
>NW_017308428.1:6071-9024 GCF_000935625.1 Nanorana parkeri | reverse complement strand
CCTACAATGGTTCCCTCTCTGTCCAAACGAGTATGGCGTGGTTCTCTCGGTGGTTCCATTAGGGAAAGCAGCGGACGCATTTTTCAAGGATCAATTTTCCGGCAATTTCAACCACTTTCAACCATCTTTTGATTGCAAAGTGATTGCAAATAGGAGGCAATTAACACATTTGATCAACTGGCGAGAGCGGCCATCGGGTCTTCAGCCGGTCAATCATAAATACGGAATTGTTTAGTCAATTCTCCGACAAGATTGACTATCGGGATTGAACAAAGATTGACTTGCTAAGTGAATGGCCGGCATAATGCTCCGAGACTGGGAAAGGGTTAAATGGCATCGGTTCGGGGTTGGGGTAAGGCTTGGCATAGGACCTTCAAGACCACTGGTCCCCAAAGTGAGGTCTGTGTGCTGCATATGATCCTCTGCTTTCCTTTAACTATTCCCCCCACTGACACCAATGATAGGGCACTATTCCTCCCACTGACACCAATGATGGGGCACTATTCCTCTCGCTGACACCAATGATGGGGCACTATTCCTCTCGCTGACACCAATGATGGGGCACTATTCCTCTCGCTGACACCAATGATGGGGCACTATTCCTCTCGCTGACACCAATGATGGGGCACTATTCCTCTCGCTGACACCAATGATGGGGCACTATTCCTCTCGCTGACACCAATGATGGGGCACTATTCCTCTCGCTGACACCAATGATGGGGCACTATTCCTCTCGCTGACACCAATGATGGGGCACTATTCCTCTCGCTGACACCAATGATGGGGCACTATTCCTCTCGCTGACACCAATGATGGGGCACTATTCCTCTCGCTGACACCAATGATGGGGCACTATTCCTCTCGCTGACACCAATGATGGGGCACTATTCCTCTCGCTGACACCAATGATGGGGCACTATTCCTCTCGCTGACACCAATGATGGGGCACTATTCCTCTCGCTGACACCAATGATGGGGCACTATTCCTCTCGCTGACACCAATGATGGGGCACTATTCCTCTCGCTGACACCAATGATGGGGCACTATTCCTCTCGCTGACACCAATGATGGGGCACTATTCCTCTCGCTGACACCAATGATGGGGCACTATTCCTCTCGCTGACACCAATGATGGGGCACTATTCCTCTCGCTGACACCAATGATGGGGCACTATTCCTCTCGCTGACACCAATGATGGGGCACTATTCCTCTCGCTGACACCAATGATGGGGCACTATTCCTCTCGCTGACACCAATGATGGGGCACTATTCCTCTCGCTGACACCAATGATGGGGCACTATTCCTCTCGCTGACACCAATGATGGGGCACTATTCCTCTCGCTGACACCAATGATGGGGCACTATTCCTCTCGCTGACACCAATGATGGGGCACTATTCCTCTCGCTGACACCAATGATGGGGCACTATTCCTCTCGCTGACACCAATGATGGGGCACTATTCCTCTCGCTGACACCAATGATGGGGCACTATTCCTCTCGCTGACACCAATGATGGGGCACTATTCCTCTCGCTGACACCAATGATGGGGCACTATTCCTCTCGCTGACACCAATGATGGGGCACTATTCCTCTCGCTGACACCAATGATGGGGCACTATTCCTCTCGCTGACACCAATGATGGGGCACTATTCCTCTCGCTGACACCAATGATGGGGCACTATTCCTCTCGCTGACACCAATGATGGGGCACTATTCCTCTCGCTGACACCAATGATGGGGCACTATTCCTCTCGCTGACACCAATGATGGGGCACTATTCCTCTCGCTGACACCAATGATGGGGCACTATTCCTCTCGCTGACACCAATGATGGGGCACTATTCCTCTCGCTGACACCAATGATGGGGCACTATTCCTCTCGCTGACACCAATGATGGGGCACTATTCCTCTCGCTGACACCAATGATGGGGCACTATTCCTCTCGCTGACACCAATGATGGGGCACTATTCCTCTCGCTGACACCAATGATGGGGCACTATTCCTCTCGCTGACACCAATGATGGGGCACTATTCCTCTCGCTGACACCAATGATGGGGCACTATTCCTCTCGCTGACACCAATGATGGGGCACTATTCCTCTCGCTGACACCAATGATGGGGCACTATTCCTCTCGCTGACACCAATGATGGGGCACTATTCCTCTCGCTGACACCAATGATGGGGCACTATTCCTCTCGCTGACACCAATGATGGGGCACTATTCCTCTCGCTGACACCAATGATGGGGCACTATTCCTCTCGCTGACACCAATGATGGGGCACTATTCCTCTCGCTGACACCAATGATGGGGCACTATTCCTCTCGCTGACACCAATGATGGGGCACTATTCCTCTCGCTGACACCAATGATGGGGCACTATTCCTCTCGCTGACACCAATGATGGGGCACTATTCCTCTCGCTGACACCAATGATGGGGCACTATTCCTCTCGCTGACACCAATGATGGGGCACTATTCCTCTCGCTGACACCAATGATGGGGCACTATTCCTCTCGCTGACACCAATGATGGGGCACTATTCCTCCCACTGACACCAATGATGGGGCGCTATTGTACATCCTATCCTTCAATGAGTAAGTTTAGAATCTTCTAGATGGATCTGGTTATTGGGAGTGGATGGAACATACGGAGATTCAATACATAAACATCGGTCATTGCTCAGCCTTGTAATCGGCCCCCACCCCCCAAACATAAGTTTTATGACTTTCGCCGAAACCCGAGCCAATAAATACTTTCCGGCGGCGCTCCCTTTGCGGGTCGACGGTTAATTCAATTTATATAACGCCGGGGCGGAAAATAATTTTCTGGCTAATCTCACGGAATAAGAAAAGGATTTGCGCTGCTTACACTTATATCTCGGGGAGATTATTCCGGAATTGGATTCCTGTTCCTCGGAAAATAAGGAAAGCGGCCCGGTAAG
>NW_017308428.1:5531-5833 GCF_000935625.1 Nanorana parkeri | reverse complement strand
ACCCGCGTTACGCAGGGATGGTTTTATCGGCGCGCGCAGAGTTAAACATCGGCTCCTCTATTAAAAATCCTCTGGCAGCCCTCGGTGAGCGTGCCGTGCTCAGACACTCGCTGAGCCCAACTGCAAACAAGCCAAACGGACAGGAAGGAGACTCAGAATTCACTCCAAATCTTTTCCCAGCTGTTTCCGATGGCCGCCGTCGTCCAACATGACCCCCCTCTGTACATACAGCACTTCCTTCCATGGTGTCACCACACAGTATGGCCACCGTCGTCCTACATGACCCCCCCCCTCTGTACACT
>NW_017308428.1:3612-5378 GCF_000935625.1 Nanorana parkeri | reverse complement strand
TAACCCACTGTCTTGCCCCCACCTCCCTACAAGACCCCCCCCCCCTCTGTACATACAGCTCTTCCCTCTATGGTGTCACCACACAGTATGGCCGCCATAGTTCTACACGACCCCCCTCTGTACATACAGCGCTTCCGTCTATGGTGTCACCACACAGTATGGCCGCCGTTGTCATATACGACCCCCCTCTGTACATACAGCGCTTCCTTCCATGGTGTCACCACACAGAAGGATCATGGCGGGTGAAATGGTGTGAATTCGACAAATTCAGGAAAAATTGGAGATATCTTTTTCGAAAATAGAATATTTCCAACTGGGTTACTAAACCTGCCACCATCTTCACCCCAGCCCCCAGGACGATGTCACCCCTCCCATGGTGGGAGGTCCCAACCTGATCACACCCGCTTTCTGAGCTGTCCTGCCCAGATCACGCCCACTTTCTGAGCTTTCCTGCCCTGATCACGCCCACTTTCTGAGCTGTCCTGCCCAGATCATGCCCACATTCTGAGCTGTCCTGCCCAGATCACGCCCACTTTCAGAGCTGTCCTGCCCTGATCACGCCCACTTTCTGAGCTGTCCTGCCCAGATCATGCCCACATTCTGAGCTGTCCTGCCCAGATCACGCCCACTTTCAGAGCTGTCCTGCCCAGATCACGCCCACTTTCTGAGCTGTCCTGCCCAGATCACGCCCACTTTCTGAGCTGTCCTGCCCAGATGAGGACCACTTCTAAATGGCCCTGCCCTGATCACGCCCACTTTCTGGGCTGTCCTGCCCAGATCACCCCCACTTTCTGAGCTGTCCTGCCCAGATCACGCCCACTTTCTGAGCTGTCCTGCCCAGATCACGCCCACTTTTTGAGCTGTCCTGTCCAGACCACGCCCACTTTTTTTGCTTTGTCCAGCACCAGATCACGCCCACTTTCTACGCTTTGGCTGGCCAGATGAGGCCCACTTCTAAACGGCCCTGCCCTGATCACGCTCACTTTCTGAGCAAACCCACCTAGATCACACCTACTTTCTGATTTGACACGCCCACTTTCTGGGGGTTTAACCCCTCATTATACTGGAAATGTCTACTCATGGTGCAATCTCCTCCAGAATAACTAATTTGGAGTTATTGTCTGCGCTCAGGAGTAAATCGGGATGATGCTGCGATCCCGAAACACAATATCATCGGGACAGGGGACCAAGTTGGGGGTTTGTCCGGGATCATCCAGGAAGCATTTCCTCAGTCTCCCCTCCCCCAGTGACCAATGAGACTTTACACTGTAGCTAAGTCACAAGGTGAACCTACCTAAGTTCAACTTTCCGGGGTCTACTTGGAAAAAATAATTTGATTACTCCCTGTACCCCCACTGGACAGATTTTCCTCACTTCCTGTCTTCCTGTCCACAGGAAGTGAAGGTCTATCTCCCCAATGCTTACCAAAACAGCAATGAGAACCTAATGGAGGTTTCCGGATTCTTTTCCCAACCTGCCCAAAACTTTTTACAAAAATGGTTCGGCTGGAGTTGTGTCTCACGCCTGCACTTTTAGTCGCGCGATTGGCGGCGGATCTGGCGATGAAGGGGTTAGCGCGGACAGGCGTGCTCTCCAGATGACAGCGTGACACTCGGGCCCCCTTTGCAGTAAATTCATATATTGTTGCAGAGAGCAAACACTGAAGGGAATTGTGGGGAGAGCTGCAGTAATTGAACAGCTGTGTCACTGTGCCGCTTGCTCAGCCCGGGAGGAGAGGGGAAGGAATGGGGGGGGAAGCGGGGGAG
>NW_017308428.1:560-2745 GCF_000935625.1 Nanorana parkeri | reverse complement strand
GGGGGGAGGGGGCATTAGAGTGTAAGCTCCTCTGTACAGAGACTGATGTGACTGTGGGGGGGAGTGGACATTAGAGTGTAAGCTCCTCTGTACAGAGACTGATGTGACTGTGGGGGGAGGGGACATTAGAGTGTAAGCTCCTCTGGCGCACCTATCCAGCTCACTGCAATGCAGGTCTATCTAGACCCTGCACAGCCACCTGAGAGTCCTCACTATTAAACTAAGTGCCAATATTCTTCCTAGACTAGGAGGAGAGCTGTAACCTCTTCATACGGGAGGGATTCTTTACAGTAAGAGCTGTGAAGATTTAGAATATTCTTTCACACAGGAGCTGATTTAACATTGCAGCATTGATGGTCTTTTGATGGCCTCATTCTTGCCCCCCGTGGGGGGGGGACCGCCAATGCCCCCTCCGCCCATTACACAAGATGCGAGGAGAGGGAAGGCAAGAGCCGTACAAGCAGCACTTTGCATATCACTGATACACGGCGAGAGGGAGCGCGGTGCGTGATTTCTGTGGTTCCCGCTGATGATGAATCCGGAAGCCGCCGGGCCCCGCTGGAGGCTTCGGCGCTGAGTGCGTGCATGCGCGGATGTTTATTACTTTCTATTTATAGGACTTCTTCCTAAATCCACAAACGAGCCGCAGAAATTACATTCAGGCGTCGTTATTATTATGATGCTGCCAGCGAGAGAACAACAAAACAAAAAAGGGGAAAGTGATTGGGGAAGGCGAGGAGGGACGGAGGGTAGCATAAAATACAGAAGAGGATACATAAAGAGAACCTGTCACCAGCCCGGGGACACATGGCAACAGTTCAATGTTCTGACTTGCTAAATTCTAGAGGGCTGATGTGTTGGGGGGTCAGTGTTCAAACCATTCAGCCGGCGAATATCTGTGAACGCTCGTTCGGGTGAATTATGCCAAAAGTAAATGTTCTTTTCTTCCAAGTTGGAATGTATTGTGATGTAATACCACACTCTGGCCACTAGATGGAGCTGAGGAGCAGGCATATTTATTTCCCGTGCTCCTCAGCTCCATCTAGTGGTCACATGGTAGGATTACATTACAATACATTCAAGCTGGGAAAAAATATATAAAAGGAGAACTATGAGGGGGGTGCTTTTCACTCACCTCCTAGTTCTGACAATGAGACTGTCACAGGTCGGCTCAGTAGATCGGGAGGTGACAGGGGGAGGGGCTGGATTCTCCCCGCTCCGATCCGCCAGCGCTGACTGGCGGAACGGACGGTGGAAGGGGCGGGTACAGCAGGCTCTGCCTCTAGATAGGCAGAGCCAGCTGTCAGTCACGCAGCTGGGCGGATCTCGACATCGATGTCGGGATCCGCTCCGGCTGCGGCGTCTCAGTATACCGCGAGCTGTAGCTCCCTATATACCGAGCTTAGGGTGACGGGAGGACGCTGGTTTGTGTCCTCCCGTTACCCTAAGGAGAACTATGGGGAAAAGCCTTAACCCCATAGTTCTCCTTTAAGCACGTTAAAGGCGCCCCTCTCTTTGTGTTTTCTTTTAGATGTCCCAGTCTCCCTGACTGTACTGGGGCTGAGACCTGCACATATGCCTAGTACTGCTTCCTTGTGAGGGGTGAGGAATTATTATTATTATTACATAGTATTTATAGAGCGCCAACAGTGTGCGCAGCGCTTTACAATATAAGGAAGACATTACAATTCAAGACAAGACCGTAAGGAGGGCCCCGCCCCTGAGGGCTTACACTCTAGAAGGGGAGGGGCCAGTGATACATGAGGAGGTGGCTGTGTGGGGATGAATTGTATGAGAATGTGATGGTTGAGCGGTCAGGTTGAGGTGGGATCGGCTTCCCTGAAGAGATGAGTCTTAAGGGATCGCCTAAAGACAGTCAGAGTGGGAGATAGACGGACAGGTTGGGTCAAAGAGTTCCAGAGGATGGGAGAGACTCTAGAGAAGTCCTGGAGGCGAGCATGGGAGGAGTGGACAAGGGAGCTGGAAAGCAGGAGGTCTTGGGAGGAGCGGAGGGGACGGTTAGGGTGATACTTTGAGACGAGGTCTGAGATATATCCGGGGGGCGGAGTTGTGGATGGCTTTATAAGTGACTGTTAATATTTTGAATTTTATCCTCTGGGCGAGTGGAAGCCAGTGCAGGGATTGGCAGAGGGGGGATGCAGACACTGAGCGGTTGGTAAGGTGA
>NW_017308428.1:0-520 GCF_000935625.1 Nanorana parkeri | reverse complement strand
GGGCGGTGGGGGATGGAAGCCAGTGTAGGGATTGGCAGAGGGGGGTGGGGGATGGAAGCCAGGGTAGGGATCGGCAGAGGGGGGTGGAAGCCAGTGTAGGGATTGGCAGAGGGGGGCGGGGGGATGGAAGCCAGTGTAGGGATCGGCAGAGGGGCGTTGCAGACACTGAGCGGTTGGTTAGGTGAATGAGTCTTCCTCTATGAGAGGTAATGAATCCTGGAAGGGTTACAATGTCACATGACTCATGGTGAATACATAGAAGTGATACAATGTATATTTGTACAGGTGTGATGTGCGTGAATAGTTCCCGGCCCCGGACACGTCTGCACACGACGGATGAACTCTGGATGGCAGCGGTGTGTGTGCCGCGGTGGAGGGCGCTCCGATCTCTCCGGCATCGTTCCGGTCGTGCTGATTCTTGTCTGCGTCTCCTCCGGGGATTCATTTCACCTTTCCAAACTGCTTTGTAATTTGTTGTGTTCATTTATTGATAGAAGTGGCGATGGGGAGGGGGGCGGGG
>NW_017308427.1:198110-200640 GCF_000935625.1 Nanorana parkeri | reverse complement strand
GGCGTGCAGCCGAAGATCGTGTGGATTTGCGGGTACGTTGCAAATAGGCGCCTTTCCTGCCCATGAGGGGGCGAGAACGAGTCCGGGATCGTAGTGGGGACGGTTTGGGGTTGGTCCGATGATGATAGCTAGCAAAAAGCGGCGACAGGTGCCCAGGGGAAGAGGAGCTGAATCAGCACACGTCTGCCATGTTCAGCGGCTCAGGCCACGCCCCCGGAGGTGCCTTTCAAATGAACTGCAATGCACCTGACGCACTGTAATGCATGGTAGATGTGCTGTGCGATAGCTTGCCTGAATCACACAGTACTGTGCAATTAATATGATAAATAGGTGTAAATGGGCCCTTATGGATTTTGAGTGGGTCACCACAACAAAATTGGCAATGCATGGTACCGCAATATCGTGCAATGTGGTGCAGATGGAAAAACTAGTGCATGCAATACTTTTTTCCACTGCATGATATCATGGTACCATGTGTTAGTCTGCATGGCCGCACATTGTGGCCGGGAGGTGTGTTGGGGTGCCATTCAATATTGCAATTCACCTGATGTACTGTAACGCATGGTAGGTGTGTTGCACAATAGCATGCATTAATCACATGGCACCATGTGATTAATGAACCACATAGGTATAAATGGGACCTTATGAATTTTTTGAGGGTGTCACTACAACAAAATTGCTGTGTGTTGGTAGAGCTGGAGATTTGATTTTTTTTTTGTTGGAGGATTGTCGTGTGCGATTGCTAAAGAAATCAATTTTATTTTGTCTCCAGCAATTGTTTAGAATAGGGATATCCCGATACCGATGTAGCATCGGTACCGATACAGGGCATTTTCACAAGTACTTGTGAAAATGCCCCAATACATAGCGCAGATGCTTGTGCATCGGTGTTGAATCCGTATCGCCCGACGCCCAGGACATGCAGTTCCAGGCGCCGGGCAAGCTAGAGCGGGGGGCGTGGAGCGGTGCGAGCAGGGGGCGTGAATCAGGGACAGAGTTGGGGGGGCGTGGAGCGCTGAGAGCAGGGGGCGTGGAGCGGTGACAGAGCTGGACGCGTGGAGCGGTGACAGAGCTGGACGCGTGGAGCTGTGACAGGCTCTGTCACCTCCTTCAGCCTCTGAAACTAAAAAGAAAATAATAGCTCTGCCAGCTTGATCAGTGGTGGTGTGCGATCCATGATCGTCCCGGCATCGTGCAGGAAAGCGGATGGCTGGGCGGTCGCGGAATCGCACACCACCATGATCACGCTGGCAGCGCCATTACTTTCTAATGGCACTCAATTTGCGCCAATAAGATTGCACGGTTTCCCACCGCAGTACTGCCTGGGCGGTCCCACACAATCATGGTTGAAAACATGAATAGGGTAAATGATCCCAGAGGCAGATGCATGATCAGATTTGTAGTTTTACTGCAGCGGTGTGAAAGCCAATAAAAATGTTTTATTGTTCTAAAACAGTCTTAAATTAAAGTTCTTCATAATCATAAATAATTTGGCCTAAAATCATTAGTCTGTATTGTTTTTTTTAAATGTCACTGAGCCCTTTAAGAAAAAGTATCGGTAATTGGTATCGGCAAGTACATGAGGGGAAGTACTTGTACTTGGTCTTGAAAAACTGGTATCGGGACATCCCTAGTTTAGAACATTCCTCCTGCTGTAGTCACAGGTAAAAACCCCCAAATAAAATCACCAGGTCACTTTGCACTGCTCAGGGGGTGTTACCACTATGAATATTAATGATGCACGTGCATGAGGGAAGCAAAGCATTGTGGGAGGGAGTTTACCATGCCCTACATTGTAGTTTTCACTGTGCACAGCGGCCATTAAAAAAAAAACCCTGCGATGACTAAGAGGACAAGTACAAAAAAGTCAGTTTTTGTCTTTATATAAAGCAACTGCATATGCCTGCCTCGTGTACACACAAAATACATTGCTGGCATATGTTTTTTGTTTTTAAAATGCCCTTGCAAAGGTGGAAATGGGCTTTCAAAATAATTTTTTTCCACTTCTTAGTCCACTTTGACACAAATGATGTAATTGTGTCCAAGTGTTGCATCCTGGGAAGGTTACATCAGCAGAACATTGCTGGGAAATCTCATCTGTAATCTCTCGAGATCTCAGGGAAATGCATTTCCTCCCCTGAGATGATGTGCATGGTCACATGTCCTAGTCACATGTGCCAGAGTTGCAGGAAGTAAAGGGAGATCCAGTAACCTGCCCTTAGTGAAAATGGTCACTGTCACAAGACTGGGGAGGAAAAGAAAAATAGGGAATGCAGAAAAAAAAAAGGCTGCAATTATCTAGAAGTACGCGTTTGTAGATTGTCATTGCTAAACATTTCTAAAGGTGTATTTGTTGTTATTTTGAAGATATGGGTAAAGTTCCTCTTTAGTGTACAACATGGCCAGACTAGTCCGGTCATAAAGGGGCTAAAATTAACTTTCAAAAATCCAAAGTGCTGTTTGTTGCCGTATTTATTTTCCAAATTGATCCCTGAATGCGAGTGTCTAGGTTCCTTACAGGGGTGTAGCA
>NW_017308427.1:185674-197985 GCF_000935625.1 Nanorana parkeri | reverse complement strand
GCTGTCATTTTCAGGATGCCAAGGGGGGAAGAGGGAGCAGCTCTCAGGATGAAGAGTTGTGCGGCCGGGGCAAAGCGGTTTAGGAAGCCAAGCGGAAGATCAACAAATATGTGTATTATTTGCTGATCCTTCTGTATACTGAGCAAACACCGAGTAATGATCAGTAGTGATCACTTGGTGTTTGTAAATAACTGAGGAGATAGTAACTGCTTACTATGTCCCCAGTTATGGAAGAATAGGTAGTGCAACGCATCACTTCCTGGTCTTTCATGACTGGGGACATAATAAACAGTTACTATCTCCTCAGTTTACGAATAGACAGGAGCAGCTGAGTACAGAAGCGTCCTCTCCATTTATAACTGGGAAGAGTTCTATGCCTTCTCAGTTTGTGAATAAACAAGAAGCCTCTGTACTGAGTGGTCCTATTCATTCTACTCCTGAGTGGTCGAGATTGAGGACTCTTTTTAATCTTTTAATTCTTTTAATAGACTCTTTTAATATAGTATAAAAAAAAGTTAAAAAATAAATAAAACACCTCCACCACACGTGCAACTATGTGCACTATATTGTGGTATACGTTATGCACATGTGCTGCAGTGAGTTGTTAGGACACATCACAGTGCTTGATTTTTTTTGTGTGTGCATGTGTGGCAGCGCATAGCACCCTTCATGTTTTTTTGCACCCGAGGCCCGGAGGTTTCTAGTTATGTCTCTGATCTGTATTGTAGATGTACTATAAGGAGCTGCGTGCAACTGGGGCTGCCTGATATTTTGCTTCAGGGCAGCCCCAGCCTTCTATGTACAATGAGAAGAGCCTTACATAGGCTCAGCCCAAGATGCCCCTCCCCCACAGTAGTGCCTTTCACACAGCTTTCTCCTGTGCTAGCAGTCTGGGGTGCCAATGGTCCACAGGGTACAGGGGGTGCAATATTTGCCTTTCCCAGGGCGCTGACAACCAACATGCTACGCCACTTTTTTAGGGGGAGTAGCTTTTTTTTTACCCAGCAGAAGCACTGAAGAGCAAGGCAGGACCGGAGCACAGCTGCTGGAGGGAAGACAGCGTCCGACACTGGGGGGAGGAGGAGAGAGACACCGACTGACGCTGGGGGGGAGATATATCAAAGAATTGTTTCAAATGAACTTTCTTTATGATCAGTAAATGTTTGATTTGTATACCTGTTTTATATACCTGGGGTCACGTAAAAATGCCCTCGGTCGAGAGGTGTCACGAGTGGAAAAAGTTTAAGAAGGCCTGCTCTAACTCCTTAAATCCAGGGATGGTCTGGGAGTGCCAGATGTTTTTATGTATTATGCTTCTATGCACCTGTGCAGTATTGTAGATTGCTGTAGACATAAACAGGACAAACAAATAGACATAAACAGGGGAATAGGCTTTCCTGACCCAGTTATTTATTATGAATCTGCCCACATGGTACGCTTGTTGGTGTGGCGTGTGCCCTCTCCTCACAAACAATGGCTATCTCTGGAACAGAATGTTTCTCCCTTTCCTCTACGAATCCTTCATTCAGAGATCATTACACACCCTCTGGTTGGCTCGACCTGTAAGGTTGCTCGAAAATTATTTGGTGCCTCCAAGCTATCAACAATTCCCTCTCCACTCACCCGTGTACTGGATTCCCCAGGCTTTGAGCAAGGTTGCTCTGAGGTCCCCTTTTTTTGTTGCTCAAGTCAGGTGTCTTCAGAGCCCTTCGCTTTGTGGATACAGGTAAATTTTTTTAACTTGGCAGAACTGAGAGCGATTTGCTACTACTTTGGATGCCTGTCAACTTCAATTGTCTCATTATCTTGTCTCCTTAAAGAAACAGAGTGGGCGAATAGGCACACCCTCTTTTTAGAACACTTGTTGCTTGTGTGAGTCATTCTCCTTTTCCAAATCTGTGCACTTGGGAGAGAGACCACAACCGAGATTTTACCCCTAACCAGATAGACAGCATTTTCCTTTTTGCACACAAGTCAGCGGTTTTCAATAGAATTCAGGAAACTGGCTATAAGCTACTTACTAGGTGGTACATGACCCCTCTCAAGCTACATTCGATCAACCCTCATTATCACAATGTTTGTTGGTGATGTCAGGCTCATAACGATTCTCTTCTACATGGGAATGCCCTAATATTACCCAATTTTGGGACTTGGCTACAGGGCCGTAGCAAGAGCGAGGGGACTGAGGCTCTCGCCTCGGATGCAGGTGCGGGGGGGGGGGCACAGCCAGCAGGGTGAAGTGGGGCTTCTCCTCTGCATCCCCGCTGCTCTCCCCCATCTGTATGCAGCAGGGATCCAAGGAGAAGTGAAGGAAGTGCTGCAGCCTGAGGGGGTGGGCGGAACCTTACTCTAACTTCACATTATACAGTGACCTGTCTCAAGCTACTGCGATGGCTCGAAAATAACTCCATCCTATCACTAAAGTTCTAAGAAACCATAAAGTGGCTTACAAATGGGGCTTTCGTACGAAACTTGTGATGACCAGGAATGGGAAAACCCATGCCATTTCATTGATCGATTCTGGTCTCCAACTTCTTCGACAATGGAGTCTCCTTCCTCTACCTGAATCTTCTCCAGATTGACTTTAAATGACTTTCAATTTCTTTATTCACCCTTCATCCACAGTTCTTATATTCGTAAATTGTTGTGGTTCCAGTACTACTAAATTCAGTTCATGCCATTCTTCAGGATGCAATATTCCATCAATGTTTTGAGATCCCTGAACGGATGTCCTCTCCTTTTTATCAAGGTTTGTTGTTTTTGTTCAGTTTCTCTTTTTGTTTATAGACTTTATATCCTTTCTTACTGAATGGCACTGATCTTTTGTCAACTGCTTCTCATCACTCCGGCTTGACATCTACACCAGTGGTTCTCAACCTGGGGGTCGGGACCCCTTCGGGGGTCGAATGACGATTTGCCAGGGGTTCTGTCACAGAAGTTCCAGCACAGTGCTGTGCTAGGACTCCTGTATTGGAGGTGACGGGGTCAATAAAGAGAACCTGTCACCTCCAATTGCTATTAAAGAGGGGCTTGTTACCTCTGTGTGACAGCAATGAAGTTAAGTGGAAAAAAAATAGATACAAAAATTATTAAAGAAATAAAAAAAAATAAAAAAGCGATTAAAAAGAAATAAGAAACAAATTATTAAAAAATAAGAAAATTATAAAAAATAAACAATAATAAGGTGAGAGTCCTCCTCATCCCTCTCCTAGCGCAGCAGTGTCAGTTCTCCCGCCACCCCCAATTTTACTGTTGGGGGTCACCACAACTTGGCAAATGTTACCAAGGGGTCCCGGCCCTAGAAAGGTTGAGAACCACTGATCTACACGATCACCTCACTTTTTTAAAGTTGGCTGCCAATGTTATGGACTCAACTAATGTCTTGGGACACGACTGTTTTCTTCAAGATACGCCCAACTGTGTTTACATAAGCATTTCCTACTACTTCCAGTATCAGTGTTATACTTATATCAATTAATGCTAAAGGTCTTAATAGCCCATTCAAATGCCATATGTTATGGTCGGAAGCTAAACATCATCTTTATGAAATTCTCTTTGTAAAAAATCTCATCTTAAATCCAATCATACCTGCTTGATTAGTCATAAAGACTTTCCTCATATCTTTTTTGCCAATGCATTATCAAAGAGCAAATGAGTACTTATAGCAATAAAGAGCTCCTTAATTTGCTCTGCACAAAATTCTATTGTTGACCCAGAAAGAAAATTCCTAATTGTTGTTTGTGATATTAATGCGTGCTGTTATACACTAGTAAATGTTTATACTCCTAACTCCAAACAACTGCCATTTCTTAAATGGCTTATGTCTACTCTTCCTAAAGTCCCCCAAAAAACTACTTTATAGGAGGAGACTTTAATTCAGTACCCAACTCCCAATTGGCTGTATGCAACCTAGCTAAATCTAGATGACCGTCTCTTTCTAAATTCCAGTCTAGGGTGAACCTATTTGATGTTTGGCGATGTTTACATCCTTAAGAATTGAACTTTTCTTTACCTCATGCTTCATACTGCAGAATTCATTTTTTATTCTCTGACAAATGGCAAACAGGCAAAATAAGCTTCTATCCATAACTTCACGTGGTCTGATCATTCCCTGCTTATATTGGGAGCTAGGGAAAAGAAAAACAGAATGCAGCAATTTAATGATGTAGTATCTCGTATTCGAAAATTGGAATCTCTTCATAAATCGTCTTTGAATCCTCAAATTTTAGCTGAGCTCCTTTAAGGCTACCCTACCTATAACAAAACACGATTGGCATTTAACCAGGCTGAAAGCTACCTACTACCAACTAATAGAGCTAGTAAACTCTTAGCCAATAAAATCAGAAAAACAGAAATTCCCTCCCTACACCATCTTTTATCTAACCACCATGTTTCTAATCCAAATTATATTTCCAATGCATTTGGAGCGTATCATAACTCCCTTTATAACTTAAAGGATGATCCTCTAACGGCTGTTATGGAAATTCGCTCGGTTCAACGCACAAATCCATGTCGCATTACGCTGCGCCAAACGCAAAGAATTTCCCCCGTTGTACTACGCTCTTTTGTGCAAGGACTGGAAGTATCCCCTTCAGAGTCATGTAGAGTTAGGAGACAGATGTTGCTTGCTTGATAATCCCATGCTTAGAGAGAGAGCCAGAGCACAGGTATGTTTATTGTTTTATACCTGCCCAACAGGAAGTGATGTCAGACAGGAAGGGGTGTCTCAAACAGTGAGACAGGAAGTGAGAGCAAACCAGCAGATGATTTCAACAACCAGCAAACCAGGAAGTGGGACAGACAGGAAGTGAACAGGAGCCAGCTAACAAAACACATTAGTAGAACAATCACATGTAGTAGAATAATCTATTACCACCGGAGTGACTTTATACAGCATTGGTCAGTGATCAATGCCACATAACGTTACTATGATTCTCATGCACGCTTATTTTCAGGCAACGTCATTATCTCCAGCGGGTTGATCAGACTCACTAGGGACAATAAACGCACGTTCCTTTCATATACTGCGTTCCAAACAAATGTATCCACGCAAGCCAATAAATCCATGCCTTGCACGGGGGGCCCCAGCCGGCGTCCATACATACGCCAAGAAGACACTGCTCCGCCGCGTATAAGATATCTACTCCAATGCTTTAACCCCCCAGCGCCTATTTAAACCGAGACACAGAGACTAATGACAAAACATTACAATACACTAAAAATACATCCTAATAAAATTTCCACAACACGGCTCAACCCACCCTATCTTCTATAGATGCCTATTTATCATCTCTAAATCTCCCAAAAACCTCTCCTGCTGACTTAAACTCGTACCACTCCTTTTTCAGAAGCAGAAATTCTCTGTTTGATTAACAAATTACCAACTAATAAATTACCTGGAGCGGATGTTTATTTGGGAGAATATTACAAAGCATTTCAGCATATTTTTAGCACCTTACCTTTTGCTTATATTTAATTTAGCTGCATCCTCTGGTTCTTCCCCCCACCAGAAATGCTCTGTGCTATAACTGCAACTACCTAAACCAGAGAAAGATCTGGATCGTCCCAATCTCATTATTGAACACTGATATTAAACTGTCTGCAAAATTAATTGCTGAGAGATTGATTCCTCTTACCCCCTTTATCATTCATCATGGCCATGTCAGTTTTGTTAAAGGTAGACAGGCCCCCGGATGGAACAAGGTAACTGATTAACTTAATAAGATTCGCTGAAATTACCCGAATGCCTTCTCTTCTATTAGCTCCTGAAGCAGAGAAGGCGTTTTACTGCATCCACTGGGGATACATAGCACGTACCCTTCAACAATTTGGATTGGAAAGAAGCATACTCTCTGTGATCTTAGCACTCTATGTTATACTTGCCATTTCCCATTACTAATGGAACCAGACAAGGGTGCCCATTATACCCTATCACAGTGTCATTATTATGGAGCCCTTGGCTGTAGCCATTCGGAAAATCAACTGTATAGATTGGATTACAATAGGAGATAATACTTATAAAATTGGAGTCTATGCTGATGATATACTATTATACTTATCCGATCTAGCGCTTTCCCTACAAAAAGTACTTACTTTACTACGATCACTTGGCAAGCAATCTTACTATAAAACCAATGAAGGGAAATCCTGCACACTAAACATGGGGATTGATTGTGTCACATGTTCTAAATTACAATTGCCTGGGTACCTCAAAGCATTTTGTATTTAGGTATAAAATTGGCATTTCCCTCTTCCAAAATCTATTCTTGCAATTTTGAACCTATGTTAGGAAATACCAATCAAGAACTACTCCGTATTGGAAAACTAAAGTTTTCATGGGTGGATAAATTAGTATTCAACATGCATATTCTTCCCAAAATACTCTATTACTTAAGAGCTCTACACATCCCTCTTCCTGTGATTTTTTTCACTAAACTCCAACACCTAATCGATATTTATATTTGGGAAGGCAAAAAAAGTAGAGTTTCCCGCTATTTCTTATGGAAACACAAACGCTTAGGAGGTATGGGCTTCCTTAACACGAAGGATTAATACCAAGCAGCTCTACTTGATCAATTAACAACATGGTTTTGCCCTTCTTCCAATCCACCCTGGCTCCTTATAGAACGTGATCTCATACTCAACAACGACTTCACTTCATGGCTTATTGCATATATGGTACAGAGAAAACTGAAGCCATCTGATTAACCAACTATTATTTCTACCACACGGGCTTGGTTTTCCCTGATTCATAGTGCATCTTCCTAAGCTTTTTCATAAAAAATCTGTCAGGGTGCGTCGCCTCTGCTGTGACGTCACGCGGGGCCCCGCCCCCTGACCGCGGCTTCACCTTATAACCGCTGCGGAGACACACACTCGGCGTTCTGTCAATGTGGAGCGTCAAGCGTTGTCTCCGCACATTCCACTGAACCCTGCTGGCCTCTGCTATCTCGCACAGCCGTGGAAGTCCTGAGGGACACCTCTCCTCCTCACCAGCACACCACTCAGCCCTGCAGGACGGAACAGTCTCCTCACCACTAGCACCCCAACCGCAAGTACAAGGGCACTGTCTCTGCCTATAAACTGCCCAGCTATAAGTGTTTGCTAAAGTTATATGGAGTACTGCTGTGCAATACATATATGCTGAGTCTGCTTACTAAGGATTGTTCAGTTGCTGTGGGTGAAAACTGCTGCTTAATGCATATATGCTGAGTCTGCTTACTAAGGATTGTTCAATTGCTGTGGTTGAAAACTGCTGCTTAATTCATACATGCTGAATCTGCTTACTAGGATTGATCAATTCATTGAGGATTAATACTAGCCTATTTCATACTTCTGGGATACTAGAACTGTTTGTACTGTCACACTACAGTGATTGCTAAACTGATGTGGAGAACTATTGTGCAATACATAGATGCCTGAGTATGCTTACTAGGATTACTAAGAGATCTTGAGGAACCGTGTCCCCACTGTTTCGAACAGCTAACTGCTGAGGCAGTAGAGCTTCTGAGTGCTCACCGCTGTTGCCAAGACATAATTGCGGCTGTGTACCCAGTAGTTACTATACCTCGTTGATACCAGTAGGAAACTACATTCCCATCACGCTCCGCATAGTGTTAGGCAAACTGATAGAGTGGCTGACGGACCCCATAGTGGAACCCTGGTTCTAAGCCTTGCTTCTATTGGGCTGGGATACATGATGTGGAACGGTTCCCCTTCGCACTTGGTGTATTAGGGAACCGTCTATCTGATCCAATCCCTTAGCCCTAATCCATAACAGTTCCGCAGCTGTGATCCTAACCGGTACCACTTGCTAGATCGTGACAAAATCCCTATACCTCCTTTGAATTACTTATTCCTTTTTGGACACCACTACATGACGTTCCAGAGTCTTTCTTTATTTACCTCCTGACTGTTTAGACTCTTATTTTGATAAATACAAATATATCTCCAGACCTCCCACCTCCTTAATTCCCCTCAGTTTAAGTCAGCTTTGATTTCAACCCAGGCATGGGGAGTTTTACAACGAAATAGAATGGACAAAGGTGGAATTTCCAAATGTTATTATATTTTACAAGTCAAAAATGTATTTACTAAACTATCTCATATGTGCAAATGGGAGGCAGAACTTTCTATTTAGTTTATAACCCAGCAATAGGAACAAGAGTCCAGAGCCAATGCTTCTCACACTTGTTGCATAGATCATTGAGAAGTCTCCCAAAAGATCTGTGTAAAATGGTATCTTACTCCTCTTTAATTGTCCAAAATGTTCCCTTCTTTGTCCCAAGTATGTTGGCGGAACTGTGGTCAAACTGGCCATATTTTGCAAATTTTTTGGTGCTAAAGTCATGCAAAAGTCTGTCAATCTTTTGGCATTCAATTGTTCGTCTAATGGCTTCTTTTTCAAGCCAATTTATCTTGCCAAACCCTCAACTGGCATTATTCAGTATTGGTGTAGATAAATATGCTCCAATCTCAAAAATCTGTCATTATGCATATTCTTTTCATAGCCAGACTCCTTATAGCTAAATATTGGAAACCTTCTGATGTTCCATCTATCCAGGAACTCCTCAACAAAGTCACTGACCAATGCACATTTTAGCGATGATTATCATTCAGGGCTTGTTGACACCAAATGCAGACCAGATCTGCATGAGTTTCTGCACACGCAGTGCAGTGCGTTTTGCCGTGTTCAGGGACGTTTTTTTTTAAAGTTTAAAATGGGCTTTCCGTGCGTTTGCATGCATTTTTTATGCGTTTGCATACGTTCCAGAGCCTTCCAGAGCAGGTAAAATAGGGCTTGCTGCAGTTTTTTTACATGCTCTGGAACTGAACGCTGCTGCACAATACCATTGGAATACATTGGACGCAGTTTTGATCCGGTTTGCAACTGCTCTGCTCCTGGAACGCGCTTGGTGTGAACTAGCCCTCAGGGGTCTATTTAAAAAGCTGCTGAAGTGTGTATGATCCTACAGTGCCCCCAAGAGAGTAGCATCCAAATTTCAAAGGGCACAGGAAGTGGGTATTACCTACCTTTTGAGATGAAATAGAACAGGCGTTATGAGTTGGCTACTACATTACAGAGTCCAATTTAGGTGTTATAGCTATTTACTGGTAACCTTTAGAGGCCCTCAAAAAGAATTCAAGCATCAGAGCACAATAGCCAGTTGGATTCCCCATACCATCACCAGGGCATATAAGTTATCAAAACTAAAGAGGGCAGGAGCAACACCAGATCAGATATGCATAGCATCTGTATGGTTATGCAAAACACACTTATAAAGTATTATAAACTGGAGGTGGTGTCCAAGCAAATGTCTGGCTTGATCGCCCTTGAGGAATTCAGCTACTCATTTTCCCCCTCAGGTACCTGTCTTGGAAGATGATTGTGGAAATGTGCAGTTAGACTTACCGGTAATGGTCTTTTTAAAAACCTTCCAGGATAGTGCTGCTATATACCACCTGCTGTTTTGTCCTCCGCTGGAAATGGTTATACCAAGAACACGGCTGCTGCTGCATTGCTGTTTAAATACAAGCGATCCGGCATCTGTACAGGCGCCGGATCGATTGTACGGTGTGGCACCGTGTGCCCTTCCCTCTGCGACCGCAGGTGCCGCCGTTGGCTTCCCGGGTTTCACTATGCCTTGTGTGAGCCCGGGACCGGCGTGGAGGGTCTCCTCTGAGCTTGGTCTTTTTAAAAACCTTCCAGGATAGTGCTGCTATATACCACCTGCTGTTTTGTCCTCCGCTGGAAATGGTTATACCAAGAACACGGCTGCTGCTGCATTGCTGTTTAAATACAAGCGATCCGGCATCTGTACAGGCGCCGGATCGATTGTACGGTGTGGCACCGTGTGCCCTTCCCTCTGCGACCGCAGGTGCCGCCGTTGGCTTCCCGGGTTTCACTATGCCTTGTGTGAGCCCGGGACCGGCGTGGAGGGTCTCCCCTGATAGATCAGAGGAGAGCTCAGCGGCTGGAAGCCGCTGAGCTCTCCTCTGATCACTGGACCCAAAAGTAATGTGCATTACATCACTTCCGGTGTCACTGGGCACAGTCTCCGGCTCCTAGAGCCAGAAGACTTCTTAGGGGTCTGATATCTCCATAAAGAGGGCCTGTCACGTTATATTAGCCATTACATAGGGGGCTTGTTAGCCCCCTATGCAATAGCAATAAAACTGAGTGTAAAAAAAAAAAATACATACAAGGTGTCTGATGCGTCTACGTGCAAAAACAAAAATTGTGCCACACATGTTACATATCGTCGCGAGCATCAGAGTGAGAGCAATAATTCTAGGCCCATCAATCATTGTTAGCACTAAACTGATGAGCCGTAAAAGCGTTTAAAGCGGCGCCTATGGGACATTTTGGTTATTGTAGTTTTTTGTGGTTTCACGGACACACACAATTTTAAGGCTTGACATGTTTGGTATCTATTTATCATTTGTGTATTTATCCTAAAAAATACTTGCAAACACAGTGCAACATAAACAATTGCAACTAGCATCTTTTCATTCTACATTGCCTCTGCTTTCAGGAAATATATAATTCTGGGGGGCGTGGCTTGGCTATGGCGACGTGAGGAAGCACATTGCTTGAGCTCTGCTATCTCCGGGGATATTTCAGGTGACCACGACATCCTACAACCCGGTTCTTGATGTCGCAGAAGAACAAATCCCGGTCTAACAACAGCAAGCGCTACCTCTCCACCTCGGCACCGCCGACCCGCAACACCCCTAGGACGGCCATGGCTCCTGAGGCGCAGGGTAAGACCCAGGGGCCTACACCTCCACGCCCGCCTCGTGGTGCCCCGGCCTCGCCGACCACTCGAATCCCGGAACCCTCACTCCACTGCGGGCATCCGACTTGCCACCCAGCCCTAGCCTGATTGAGGACCCGATTATCCACCTCACTCCGACCCCACAACAACCACCAGAGGTGATGTCCTCCCTCTCCGCCAGCGAGATCTCCTCCATTCTCCTCTCCCTCCCCACGCGGCTAGATATGGCCGCCCTGGTCACTAAAATGGAGGCCGCGCTGAAGAGAGACATAGCGGGCATCCACAAGACAAGTCTCCCATCTAGAAACGAAAGTTTCCACCCTGTCTGACGATCAGGCCTACCTGTCTCGCCGGCTTGACCATCTGCCTATGATCGCCACCTCTCTACCCTGTTCCTGGCCCACAACGACCTTGAGAACAGGTCCTGGCGGAACAACGTGAAACTCTGGAGGCTCCCGGAGGCCACTGATGCTGCAGACTGCAGACCTCCGCCCCACAGTGTCAGCCATCCTTATCTCCATCCTGGATAAGGCCCCGGACTCCCCCCTAGAGATTGACCGGGTCCACCGCGTGGGAGGACCCAGACCAGACGGAGATTCTCGGCCTAGAGACATTCTCTGCCGCATCCACTTTTTCGCTGTGAAGGAAACCATAATGTGCAAAGCATGGCAGAGGGGCCCTGTCCCCTTTGATGGAGTTGACATATCTATCCTCCCGGACCTGTCTCGCTGCATGCGCCGACTCCTACAACCCCTTCTTGCCGAGATCCGACAGGCTGGTGGCCTCTACACCTGGGGCTACCCTTTTAGCTTGAATGTGCGCCGGAACGGCCGGTCCTTCATCCTTCGCCACCCGGCCCAGCTGAAGGATCTCTTCTCTTTCCTGGAAGTAGCTCCTGTGGCGGTCCCCGACTGGCTCGGCCCAGACCTGGACGCTGAGCACCGTCCTCCACCCCAGCGAAGACACCACCGCAGCTCATCTTGGAGCAGGCCCAGGGCACCACGCCCTGCACCCACGTCTAACGAACCTTGATTTCCTGGAACCTGGTGGTGAAATGCCCTGCTGTTCTGGGACCGGACCTGCACTAACAACCCCCCACAGGGGCACCGGATAACCTCCTGCCTCACCGGCCACTGATGGAGACCCCGATATCTGGCGCCCCCTCGACACAAGGCCTGCAATGCAATGGACCCACACTCTGTCCCCGGGACACTCGTGAGGTAACTGCCCCCCCCTGACCCTCCACCGTTGCAGCCCATCTCAGTCGGCACAGACTGTCCCCGGTGCTATACCCCTTTCCTGCAGTATCCTCGAGGAAGCTTGTACCGCTAAACTGCCTCTCCACCTCATGCTTTGTTTACCAATCTGCACTGGGACTGCCGTGACCGGGCCACAAGGTACCCCCTTTCTCCCCATACCGTCCCTCGAGGAGACCCACCGCCCATATGACACCACCCTTTCAGACTCAGTGGACACCCCTATCCCTCCCAATCCCCCCCCCCCCCCCCCTCTCCCCCTCCCCCCCCCCCACCC
>NW_017308427.1:184847-185567 GCF_000935625.1 Nanorana parkeri | reverse complement strand
CCCCCTCTTATCCCTTGCCCCTCTCCATCTGGCTGCACGGATCTGATGTCTAGGACCCCTCTGGACGGGTATGGGTTCTGTAATAAGGTTTACCCCATGTTGACAGCTACGGAGTTTTCCCCCATATGTTTTGTGTCGATTCTTAACTGCCATGACCGTTATGTTTATGATTCTCTTTTGTACAGTTGTGCGGGTGGACGGTGTCGGGAGGTCCCCTTTACACAGATGTTCTCCAGGTTGGCCATCTATGGTGCAGTGGACCACTCCCCAGGATGTACGAGGTAACTCCCTCCCCTCTGAACCCATCCCCCAACACTCCACCTAACCACATCATGTCCGAGTGGTCACCTGACTCAGGCCTTCCTGAACGACTCTGTAGTGTTCCCGGGCCTCTTCACCAAGCTGATGTTGATTTTCTCTTGTTCTTACTGCTTTGTTGTTGTGATTACACACTACGGATGTCCCTGTAGATAAGGTTGAGACCCTATTTAGATGTCCCCCCTTATACAGTTACAGACACCCGAGAGATAGCATCTCACCCACCTGATGACCCTTCGCCTGCAGTGTTCCCCCACTTGCTGACCATAGTCCACCACTTTCCCCCACATAGGTACTCGGCTCTGCCCAGACCCCCGGAGGCCCTTGCTTCTCCCCTGGGGTCTGTGGAGAACCGATCAGCTGGTTATCCAGCTCTCTAGTTGTTTTGTTCCTCCCACCCCC
>NW_017308427.1:171371-184833 GCF_000935625.1 Nanorana parkeri | reverse complement strand
TTTCCCCCCTGCCTCACCCCTCCCTCCTTGTCCGGTTTCCCTTCGGATCCTATCCCTGAACGCTAAGGGCCTCAATATCCTGGAAAAATGCACTATGATCCTCCCCCGTCAGGGCATTGACGCAGCGCTCCTTCAGGAAACTCACTTCCGAACTGACCAAATCCCCCGCTTTGGGGACCACCGTTACCCTACGGTTTACCACAGTGGCTCACCTGACAAACGCTCTTGAGGGGTTAGTATCGTCCTGTCCCGCACACTACCCTGGACCATGACTGACCAATATCCTGGAGAGGAAGGCCGGGTGCTATTCGTGAAGGGTTCCATTGGATCCCAGATTGTCACCTTCGCGAATCTGTACCTACCTAACCATGACCAAATCCCCTTCTTGATTCGTGTCCTGGGCCTTCTGGCCAACTTCCGGGAGGGTCTCCTGGTGCTAGGGGGCAACTTCAATTTTGTGCTGGACCCGAGTTTGGACTCCTCCGCATCCTCCTCTCACCTATCTTTCGCTAAGTTGAACCGCATAAAGAAATGTCTCCTTTGACCACCAGCTGGCTGATGTCTGGCGAATCCAACACCCCTCCACAAGGAATTACACCTTCTTTTCCCACCTCCACCGGCGTTACACCCGCATCGATTTCTTTTTCGTACATCACAGTCAACTCCCTCGAGTTACATCAACTGACATTGGAAACATCACTCTCTGACCATGCCCCCATCCTCCTTAGCCTCTCCCTAGACGGCCCTCCTCCTGGCCCCTGGCAGTGGAGACTGAATTAATCCCTACTTCATGACCCTACCATCTCAGCGTCCATAGGACAGGAGCTACGGTTCTTCTTTCAGGAAAACACCACGCCAGACGTACTCCTACACCCGGCCTTCCCCCCGGGAATAGACGATAATAGTTTTCTTAGACTCGGCGCCCCTGGAAAATCATTTAGCAATAAATACCAGGAGTCCGGATACAAACTGGTCACCAGGTGGTACAGGACACCACAAATTTGACACTCCATGTACCCCCAGACCCCTGACATGTGCTGGCGTTGCGACGGCCCATCAGCAGACATCCTCCACATATTCTAGTCATGCCCCTCACTCTGTGCATTTTGGGACCAGGTCCACGCCACCGCTAAAAAATTCACTGACCTCCCAGTTGCTCGAGACCCGGCCTTCTTCCTCCTGCACCATAATGACTTCTTGACCAAGGCCTACAAACGATCTGTTGTGCGCCACCTAGTTAATGCAGCCCGAGCTTTTATCCCAGCCCTGTGGAAGAATCCCAAACCCCCCACCATACCCCAATGGCTTGATAGGATTCACGACATTTACCTTATGGAGGACCTTACCAGTTCCCTCCATAACGCCCCCGACAAATTCAGAATGTAGAAGGGATCCAGGCCCCCTGTTCACAAACACAGTCCTGATCCGCGCCCGCTCACGACATTGAGGCCACCCAAGGGGGTCTCGCATCAGCACTCCTTCGTCATCATTTGGATCTGGGTCCTGACGTTTAACCCCCCTTTTATTTTTCATTTGTTCTAGTTATATTGTTTGGTACTTTTGTCCGCAACTTAAGTCTAATTTGTACTACTGATACCATGCATGTTTTTTCATATTTGGACCCACTTGTGGAACTCTATGTATACACGGAAAACACAAAAACTCCTCTTTAAATAAAGAATTTATTGTAAAAAATATATATATCTAGATAGATAGATAGATAGATAGATAGATAGATAGATAGATCTATATATATATACATTCTTTGGGGTTCTGAAACTGTTTTCTAGCCAAAAATTCAGATTTTATCATGTGTGTGCAAATGTAAGAAATTTCTCTGGGCAGCAAGTGGTTTAAAGACCACTAAAAGTAAGCCTAACTGCATACTTTGCACACTTTTAGGGAACTACAAAAATATGGAATACTGTGTCCTTACAATTTCTCAACATACATCTGTAGAAAGCTGGTCAATGAATCAATGTAAACTTCGCATTGGGTGCAATCTGTACTTCAATATCGTACAACTGTTGTAATACTCTTAGGTCTAATACTGATTTAGAAACATCAGCAGCAGCTTACCACACCCTCACCTTTGAAGTCGACCTTCATCTCGGAAAGAGTTGAGGCCATCGTCACAAGATTTTGAGCGTTCAGTGGTAATTGCTTGAAGATATGAAGAACGCCGGCTCGACTTAATGCTACCTGAAACAGAAATCAATGACAATTAAAAAAAACTGGTGGGTATGCAAGGCAAAACTGATAAAAATATCTAACATTTTTTTTAAATTTATGCCATTACAGTGCACATGAAGAGCATTTGAAAGGAAAGCCATTTTGACACAACCTCTCACAACCTGACCTGTTGCAATGCATTCTACTTGATCAGATCCTGATGTAAAAATTTAAACCAGTAAGACACCTGTCTAATACATCAGGGCTGAGCCCAAAACAGGATGCATGAGGGAACTTGGCATTTTTTCCTTTTTTGTTGTATTACTATCTGGAATTTAAATTGATTTTTATTTGGACTACATCTAATGGACATACACAAAATAGTCCAAAATGGTGGAGTGAAATCAAGAAAAAACCTGGGACGGAGGTCCACCTTCCAGCAAGACAATGACCCTACGTATACTGCTAAAGCAACACTAAAGTGGTTTAAAGGGAATTATTTAAATGTTTTGGAATGGCCTAGTCAAAGCCCAGATCTCAATCCAATTGAGAATATGTGGAATTACTTAAAGATTGCTGTACACCAGTGAAACCCATCCAACTTGAGAAGCTGGAGCAGTTTTGTCTTGAAGAATGGACAAAAATCCCAGTGTCAAGATGTGCCAAGCTTATAGAGTTGTACCCCAAGAGACTTGCAGCTGTAATTTCTGCAAAATGTAGAAAAAAAGTTATGCACGCTGCAGTTTTCTGTTTTTTAAATCTTATTTCTTGTTTGTATCACAATAAAAAATATTTTGCATCTTCAAAGTGGTAGGTATGTTGTGTAAATCAAATGATACAACCCCCCAAAATAATCAATTTTAATTCCAGCCACTGTAGTCTCTACTGTACAAATTTCCTGTTTAAGAAGTCTAAGGCCTGGTTCACACTAAGCGTATTGTTGCAGCTGAATAAGCGCGACACAATGCTTCACAAAAAAAATCCCATTCATTCTTATGTTCACACCTGAGCGTTTTGTCGCAATAAGCAAATGCTTGTTGCTGGAAAAAGTACATGAGCTTTTTTGTGGCAGATTACAGCTCGTTTTGCCCCCATAGAGTCAATAAAAAATGCTTGGAAACACGCATTGCAATTGGTTTTGCACGTTTTTGTGCACATTTTGCCCATTTATATCAATGTGTTACAATCAGCTCATAAAAACATGTGACTTACTGCACAAGTGTTTTATAAGTGTAAAGATTTGCGAAAATGTGCAGCAAAAAAATGTGTGTTTTTTACGCACGAAAACGCTGTCACCTAGGTGTGAATCGGGCCTTAGATTAAAGCTACCACCCCCACTGACCTCTCAAGCAGCCCAGGAATTAGGGTCTGGCAGCTGTCTTTTGAGTCCTCTCACAGTATGTTGCTAGGTAACAGAGTTTCTTTTCAAATACAACAATATCAAACAAATACCCAATTTAAAAAAAATTACAAGTTAATTCCACTTTCCAAGACGAATTTGGGAAAATGGAATTACCCCCACTGATTTTCGGTTCACATATATTAAGTGTTACATCTCACTTTGGTGACCAAAATAAAGGAAGACCTAAAATAAACTTACTGAGACTAGATTGCATGACAGGATCATTTAAGAGGGTACTTACTGCAGTCCTGAGAATAGTGACGACTGACAGCAAAGCTGAATGTTGGGGAAGTAGGGCTGCCAGAAATCATAGGGGCAGAGCTGATAGCAGTGGATACAACACAGGATGCTGGGACATGTTTAGCTCGCAGGTCAATACTTGGACTTGTTGGCTCATCTGTGAAGAAAGCAGGGTTTAAACAAAATGGGTAATGACTCAGACTGATCAGAAAGCAGAAAGCTAAGGAACTAAGGAGACATTATAAACATTTGCACCTTAAAACAATCTTACGCAACATTTTAACCAATTGTAAACTGTGAAAGGAAATGCCATTTAGGAGTTCTCATCACAGATGTGTTGTTTTGGTGCTCCCTTATGGACCCTGCAATTCTGGAAATTAAGAGAGGTTTTGGCGGCCCTTTTAGGTTCCTTCATCTTTAAGCAGAGCAGATACAACCAAAGATAGCAATGGCTTTCAGTGGCAGATGCTGTTAAATAATGTTGTTTTTTAAAATTTGATCTTTGTACTTACTGTAAAATCCTTTTCCTTGAGTTCACTGAGGAACAGAATATTTAGAGACATTTGGGTTTTACAACCACGTACAGGAGGATTTGGACACTGACAAACAAAAAAATAATGACCAGCCTGGTATATCCCATCCCACTCCCAGCAAGCCTCTGTTTTGCAACAAAGCAGTAGTGAGAATAAGGGTGGAGGCCTGTGTTCCTCAATGAACTTCAAGAAAAGTATGTTACAGTGAGTACAAAAATCAATTTTTTTAATTTGCTTACTGAGAGACACAGGATTCAGACACATTTGAAACATCCAAGTGCAACCCAACTGAGGGGTCAACAACAGAAAACTGGGAACTGCCTGCAGCTGAAAGAGCTGTCTGAAGGACCTTACTCCCGAAGCTGGCATCAGATGAGGCCTGAAGACCCACATGGCAAAACTCAGAGAGCAACAGAGAACCAGGAAAGCCCAAGAATCACTCACAGACCTATTAGAATGTGCCTTGACAAAAAAGAGACTATAAGGTTAAACACTGATCTGTTCAAGCCAATGAGAAATAGTTGAACGCAAAGCTATTTACCCTTTGCTGGGACCATCAGGAATTATAAAGATAGTCAGTCTTTCTAATGGAAGCTGTGGCTGTGAGATAAATGTACACAGCTTGAACTACATCCAGAAAAAGAAGAACATTTTCAGACAAAGGGATGAAAGCACAATGTCCCGGTTAAGGTGAAAGGCTGAACCCACTATCTTGTCTTTATGCAAGACCAGAAAGGGTTCTTTACAGGACAAAGCCACCAGTTCAGACACATGTCTCACAAAGATGGCAATAGCAACAAAAAAAAAGCAACTTTGTCAGAGTGGAAAGTTTAATATCCCTGATAGGTTCAAAAGGTAGATTTTGAAGAGCCAAGAGAACCAAATGCAAATGCCATGGATTGACAAGTGAATGGAAAGGGGAAGTCCTACACAAAGATCTAAATCAAAGAATGGAAGCCTAACAGTCTTTGCAACAAAATGACAAATGCAAATATTTGCCCCTTGATGGTAGTCAGGGCCAATTTGGTGCTATGAGGTTCACCAAAATGCCCTTCATCTTGATTCTGCAGAGCAGATTAGGAAGAGGTTTTAGGGGAGGAAAGGTAGGGACAACCAAATGGCCAGAAGCTCCTGAATGCTGATTAGGAGACAGAATTCCTCTGGCATCCCAGTCCCCTGTACCAACAAAGTGTCTACAATGCTTACCCAGCTTGTCTCTCTGGCATCTGTTGGGACAATCATCCAAGAGACCAGAGGAAGATTTTCCCCAAATCCAGACCTGGATTCCTGAGGCAACAGTCCAAAGAAAACCAGGTCCTTTTTGACAGGTGAATTGGTTTGTACAGAGACTGAACCAATTTGTCCCACAATTATAGGGTGTTAAATTGTAAGGGCACGAAGTGGAACTAGACAAAAGAAGCTGTTTTGGAAGAGGCTACCTTCAGTGCCAGGATTCACATGCAGAAACTCAGTCGACTCTAGGACTAAAGAGTTTGAGTCTGGGAGTGGAGAGTTTGAAGTTTTTCTTGCAGACAAAAACTTTGGATTAAGTTGCATGGAGGTCTGCTTCTCTGTGAGATGACACAGAAAGTTTGGAGTTCATGGGAGGAGGCTGAGAAGGGAACCCTAGTTTGTACCCCTGGAAACTACTCACTGTAACCAGTAGGTTGCAAAAGCTAGAAGCAGCCCCCCGCTTCGGAAAGTGGATTTGTGTATCTGCAGATTTAAGGGCTCAGGGTTTGTGGTGAAACTGGGTTCCTGGCTTGGGACTGGCCTTAGAGGTTGAAGTCTAGGCAGGCTTGATGCCTAGGCTTCTGGCGCATCCTCTTCAGGAAATGTCAGTGCTCAACTAAGACCGGAGACTTTCATATCAATGGTAGGAACAGACCACTTCTTAATAAAGGACTCCATAAATGGGTATTGGACTGCAAAACGTTTAGGAGGTGTAAAAAAATCTATCAGTAGTTTTCTAGTCTGCGCTCAGGGCGTCTGGGAAATATGAGTGCATAGGAGAAGTTTTAGTAGTCTTATGGCCTTCTCAGGGATCCTAGACAGGTAGCAGAACTAGTGGAAGCTACAGGCTGCTCCTCCATCTTTAAGTTGGTATCAATAAATGCCAAAATGGTCTCTAAAAGTTTGGAAGTTATGGCAACTGCCTGTGACTTCTCAGGTACTGGCAAGGATTGGACTTTTGAGATTGTTCATCAGATAGAGCCTCCAAAACAAAAGCATTAGAGACCACTAAGGGTGTAGGTAGGGTAAAAGATTATTCTGCAGGGGAAGGCATATAGGTATGCATATGGCCTCTAGGGTGAGAATCAAAAGGCAAATGTGCAACATTGTAGTCCATGAAATCCTGCATAACTGCAGGGAAATCCTCTTAGGTTAAAATCGAGGAGGGGTCCTCACCTGACAAAGCTAAGGAAGGCTCCAAGAAGTGAAGACATTCAAACAGGGGAAAGTGTTTGAGGCTTGTCTTTGAGCAGGAACACCCAAGAAATCCCTGAACTTGAGTCAGAGGGACTCAATACAGTGGCACTGCTCCACATGTGTTTGGCATCCAACAAGCTATACCTCAAGTGGGGACTACTTTAACTGCCAACTGGCTGCTGCAAGCAAGAGAGGTTCAAATGGCCGGAGGTTACCAGGTCACTGTAGATGGCAGCAAGGACTAACTGAGGTGAAGCTGCCTGTCTCTTATGCTAAGGCGAAGTGGCAGGAAGGAGCTAACTCACGCTGAACAGCGGGAACAAGGCGAAAAGTGTGCTTGTTTGACACTCCAACTAGAGGTGCAGCACTCAGTCCCCCAGTGTTACAACCCTTTCTGTGGAAAACCAACAGAAAAACAGGGATAAATAATGGTGCCCAAAAGTTTCAATAAATTAAGTACCTTCCGATACTTAGTCCACATGGCCTATTCCTAAATTAAATGAATCTTCAGAAACAGTGTCACAACAGAAGTTGTGCCACACTTGGAAACCTGGAAAGTTCTCTGTGACAAACTCAGAACACAAAGATTTGTAGAGTACCTCAATGTGGAACCCACTGCTCAAAGGTCATATTATCGGTAGATCCTGCAATCGTCCCTTCCAGTGGAGTCTGGGTAAGGCCTCCAAAATTATTGTGAGTATATGCAGATCTGGAGTGTTTCATAAAGAGACCAACTCAAGCTTCTTTTAGATGAAGTATTGATTGAAGAAAGAAAAATCCCAAAAAAGGAAAAATGGACAGTACATTTGGTTAAAGTCACTCTTTAAGGTCTCGTTCAACCTAGGCGTATTGCATATGCGCAACCGTCGCGCGTTTTTTTACCGCGATTCGTTGCGCGTTTCCGAAGGCTACTTGGCTGTATCCCAATGGAAACGCGCAACAAAACGGCCCAAAGTAGTACCTGTACCTTTTCAGGCGTGGGCCGTTTTGTAGCGCGTTAGGGACGGGCGGAAATACGCCAAGGTGGGAACGAGACCATTGAATACAATGGGATTTATATTTTTGAGCGTTTTGTAGGGCGTTCGTTGAGCGTAGAACGCGCTACAAAACGTTCAGGTGTGAACGAGGGCTTAGTCTGTGGTTTCCACCATCATTTAACATCCGCTGACAATCTTCAAATCAAAAAACCTCCACCACCCCACCCTTAAGAGTGTCGTTCACCTGGCAAGTAGACCCCAATTCTAGGTCAACAGAGCACGCATCCCCTTTTGTATTACAGACGGGATAGACCTTTGATCATATCAGATAATCCTCCCCAGTTGTCTCTCAGCAGCCGTAGTATAAACACCTGGATGTAGGAAATGGTCCTCCTTTCCTTCTCCTTATAAAGCCTGTGACGCACTGTACCAGAAGTAGCGTGGAGCGGTGGTGCGTGGAGCATCGCGTGCATTGTGCTATGTCATTTTTCACTCCAGGGCGTCAGCTTGGGAGAGCTTGCAAAGCTGAGTGGGCCAAGATGAAAAATTCCATCTTCAGCCAATCGGCTCCCATGTATAAACCTGCACGTCAGGATGTGAAGTCCATTCGGTTGTTACGCGCAAGCTGATTGGCTGAAGATGCAGTCTTTCATCTAGCCGCATTCAGCTATCACACTGCATGTGAACGTCCGTGCCTCACAGCTTTGCTCCGCAAGGCTTTACATGCTGTGTGTCACAGGCTTTATACTCCCACATTCATGTGCAAAACAAATAAAACAACACATAGTGTACACTGCCAGTAATAACTAAAACGTGTTTAATAAAAATAACTCACATGCCTCCAATAGAAATCGTCATATAGTAGGCAGCTGCAATCACAATCAAATTCCTCTGACAGTCTCCAGCTCCACCCTATGTATTTTACTAAAAATATACCTATTCATGTAAATCTACAAGTTAAAAATTCATAAAACTCGTACAGGAATAATACATAGCAATAGTATATTTTGTCAAAATCCCCCTATTCATAGAGCAGTGATGTAATAAAGTTAAAATGGATAAAAGAATAGGTACAAAATGATAAATGTTAAAAGAATTGAAACCCCAAATTATACCTAGGACTATTGAAACAACAACCCTTATCTGAAGGGTCAGGTATCACTGATGAAACAATTCAAATCAAATCCCACATTCAGGCCACTAGGGGTGATTGTTCCAGCTTTGTAGATCCATTATGACTTTTTTTTTAGCTAGCTGGCATTTCCAATTGCCCCTCCTTTAGTTAGTGTCTATGGATCCGCTCTATACCAGATGGTCTTTCTATCCTCGCCTGATATTATACTAGGGATGTCCCAAAACCAGTACTAGCATCGGGACCGATACAGGGCCTTTTTAAAAAGTACTTGTCAAAATGCCCCGATACATAGTGCTGAAGCTTGCGCTATTTTTATTTATTTTTTTCCCTTACCTTCCGGCCGCTGTTCGGAAGAGCAGCTGCGAGTCAGCGCTAGTCTGGTGGGAGGAGCTCCAAGTGGGGTCGTAATTTAGCTGGCAGGCGACCGGACAGTCGCTGGACAGCTAAATTAGGACCCCACCTGGAGCTCCTCCCACCGGACCAGCGCTGACTCGCCGCTGCTCTCCCGCACAGCGCCGACTACGACCTCACCAGTGAGGCACATCGTGAGGCACCGCCCCTCATCGAACAGGAAGTGAGGGCAAGGGGGGTCCCTATTAAGAACATATTAATATTAGCATAGGATAATTGTAAATCTATTGTCTGCAGTGTATGCTCTATATGTACTACATATAGAGTACACTGCAGACAATAGATTTACAATTATCCCCTGCTAATGTGAATGGATTAAATGATCCATAGTACATAACATGTCGTTGTATTATGGATCATTTAACCCATTCATGTTAGCAGGGGAAAATTGTAACTCTATTACTGCAGTGTACTCTATATGTAGTACATAAAGAGCATACACTGCAGACAATAGATTTACAATTATCCTCTGCTAATAGTATTGGTTAAATGATCCGTAGTAAAAGTACATGTAATGTACAATGGATCAATTAATCCATTCATGTTAGCCGAGGATAATTGTAAATCTATTGCTGCAGTGTACTCTATATGTAGTACATAGTACATGTATGTTACATACGTTCAGTACACTGCAGCAAAAGATTTACAATTATCCCCTGCTAATATGAATAGGTTAAAAGATCCATAGTACATAATATGTAGTTGTACTATGGATCATTTAACCTTTTCATGTTAGCAGGGGGGAATTTTAATTCTATTGCTGCAGACTGCAGTGTACTGGACGTGTGTGCTGTAAATGTACTAGGGATCATGATTTAACCTATTCATGTTAGCAGGGCAGAATTGTGAGCGCCTCCCACAAGCTGAGCACCGAGACGGGATGCAGCGATCCTGCCCAGCGCCGACTACGAGAGGCACAGCGTGAGGCAACAGGGATCGGAGTGAAACTGTGAGTGAGGGAAGCTGGGACAGGGCTGGCTGTAAATCTATTGCTATAGTGTACTGGACATGTGTAATGTATATGTAGTACATATATACAGCACACACCTCCACTACACTGCAGCAATAGATGTACAATTCTCCCCTGCTAACATGAATAGGTTAAATCATGATCCATAGTACATAACATGTAGTTGTACTTGGTCCTGAAAAAGTGGTATCGGGACATCCCTATATTATACATATGTTCCCTTATTCTAGTGCCTAATTTGCGTAATAGTGCCTAATTTGTCTATATATTGTACCCCTTAAATGACACCTACCGTGTCACATGATATAAATTCCCTGACTTCATATTCTAAATTTCTAGCTGCCAATCTAAATGTTTTTCTCTGCTTCAAATTATTTCTTGCGTGTTTATACACCTAGCACCTTCTGTGTGCATGAAAACCTATAATCACTGGAAAAATAATCCCTTCTTTCCCCCTTTTTGGGGGATCTACCACACTCCTCGCAACTCGATCTTTTAAGATATTGGCCCTTACGTAAACTATTGTAGGCCTGGTGGGGAGAAGGTCTTTAAGTTGCTCATCCAATTGGAGTACTCCACAATGGCGTTTGATGATCTTTTCTACATCTTTACACTGTATATTATAACCCATTACCATGGTTATTCCAAAATCATCATCTTTTCTTGATGCCTTAAATTGCCCTCCCTTAACCCTTTCGCTGCCAAACCCTTCGAAACAACTTTTAACCTTAGCTGGACACACCATTTTTTTCAAACTTTCCCATTGTTTTGATTTTCTACTGCTGTGTTGCTAGCGTTTGTTTACACACAGAGCACCTCTTGCATGTAACTGGAGAGAAGGTCTTTAAGTTGTTCATCCAATCGGAGTACTCCCCAATGGTGTTTGATGATCTTTTCTACATCTTTATACTGTATATTATAATCCATTACTATCATCTTTTTTAGATGCCTTAAATGGCCCTCCCTTAGGCCTGATTCACACCTGGGCTTTTTGTAGCGCGTTCGAACGCTCTGCAAAACGCTCAAACACCGAAATCCCATTATTTTCTATGGGTATGGTTCACACCTGGGCGTATTACAGGCCGTATGAACGCGCTACAGAACGTCCTACGCCCAAAGAAGTACAGGAGCTTCTTTGGGGCATTTTTGTCGCACGTTTCCATTGGGATACAGCCAAGTAGCCCTCGGAAACGTGCGTCACGAAACGCGCAACAAACGCGCATATTCAATACGCCTAGGTGTGAACCCAGCCTTAAGGAGGACTAGTCTGTCTAATTTAGTCACTTTCTCCATCTCCATACTGATAAATTCTTCTTTGTACCCTTTTTGACAAAACCTACTTTTCAACATTTCAGATTGTTGTCTGTAGTGTGTGTCATTAGAACAGTTTCTCCACATCTGCATGAACGGTCCTCTGGGAATAATGTACAACCATGATGTAGGATTGTGGCAACTACAAGTGGGTATTTACCCATTTCTGTATGTATCTTTGAAGAAAGATTTGACCTTCAGATGTTCATTTTCTACAAAGACTTCAATGTCATGGAAATGAATGGATGTTTGTTCTATCTGATAAGTGAGAGTTATGTTTTTAGTTTTATTTAATTTAGCCACAAATTCCTCTAATCTGTCCTTCCTACCTCTCCAGACCATAAAAATATAATTAATAAATCTTTTTATAAAAAAATTATTCTTCTGCTTTGTCATTTAGTATTGTTTAATTTTCCTACTTCCACATGAAGGCATTTGCCACACTAGGGGCAAATTTGACCCCCACGGCAACTACAGTCTTCTGTTTGTAAAAACCATCCATCATACCAGAAGTAGTTCTTTCCTAGTCCAAATTGTAGGGCCTCCAATATGAACTCTTTTTGCTAAATAACTGTTGGTGTCAAAAAGCAAACCTTCAATAATCTGTAGGAATTGTTTAGTGTCCCGCATATACGTATCTGTTTGCTGTATTAATGGCTGAAGAAAAAAAAAATCTACAAGTTCCCCTAATCTGTTTGTGGCAGAGTCTATGCTACTGACTATGGGTCTCCCTGGGGCTGTTTGATTTTTGTGTATTTTGGGAAGATAATATATCACCGGAAATCTACATGCAGTGGGGACTAGAAATTGACCTTCTTTTCTATCCACAATACCTGCTGATTTCCTTTTTTTCACCAATCCTAATTCTTTTTTGCAAGTTAGGATGGGGTCCCTTAACAATGGATCATAAGTTTCTGCATCTGTTAAGAGCCAGTTAATTTCTTTCTTATAGTCCTCTTTATTTAAAAACACAATATCTCCCCCTTATCTGCCGGCCTGATCACAATATTATTTTCTGTCTCCAAATCCTTTATACCTTTTTTTTTTTATATAATGGGGGTTTCCTTCTTTCTTCAGTTTCAAAAACTCTACATCCTTTAAAACCACATTTTTAAAAACCTCAATATTTATTGTGAACAGGGGGTTTGAACGTGGATTTATTTTTTAGTGTAGTGCGAATATACCTATTGTTTTCACCGTCCTCTACCTGTTGACAGGGATTAGATGCATAATATTTTTTTCAAATTTACCTTCAGAACAAACTTGTGTATTGAAATATACGCATCAAACTTGTTTAGAGCCTTATTGGGAGCATATTTTAAACGTTGGTCCAAAACTTGTAACTCTTCCTTCGTTAGGGTGGTGGAGCCCTGTCCCTGCCACCGCCGCATGGCACATGGCGGAACACAACTTTTTCCAGCTGGCCACATCAGTATGTCATACATTGGTGGCTTTTACCATTCTGCTATAAGCTCATGGTCGCTTTAGCTGACAAGCGGCTGATGAGAGCCATTAACAAAAAATCTGGGCTTCCCCACCGCCGCCATCTGCAGCCTCTCCTCCCTGCCTGGAGCCGCTCCAGGCTGCGATCTGTTTCTCCTCGGATCCCCATTGCTCTCCACCACCTGTATGGGCTGAGGCAGCAGGGATCCAAGGAGAAATGGCATTTTTAGGATGGCCGAGCGGTGAGCAGAGCAATGCTGCCGTCTGTCAAATCCTGGATCGCCCAGCGGCTCTGTCATCTGTGCGTGCGAAGCGGGTTGGATGGCTGAGCGGGATATATCTGTGCAGAGGAAACACTGGAGTGATCAGGTAGGTCAATAGTGCTATGTGTCCCCATTTATGAATGAACAAGAAGTGCTTTACATCACCTTCCTGTTA
>NW_017308427.1:156674-171043 GCF_000935625.1 Nanorana parkeri | reverse complement strand
AACACACATACATAACATACTTGTGCACCATATATTGCGCTGTGGTGCGTTGTTAGAAGACATCACAGTGCTTGATTTTTCTCTTTTTAAAATAACATTTATTTAACTATGGCAGCACATGGCAAAGCATTGTGACACATTGCCATGCATTGTGATACCCTGTGTTGCAATTAAATGTACGCCTGTATCATTTTATCACAACAAAAACACCAACACAGTGCACAAACGATTTTTAACATAAGTTGCTTATTTACAGCTTTGCGCGCCTTCATTGTTTTACCGTTTTGCAAAAAGGTGCAAATATTTGTTACTCAATACAGGTTTATCTTTTAGATTTAGTCGGAAAAGTATATTTTTTTTGTGCACTGATACTGGTTTGTAATATGTGCCCGTTTATAAGCCTCTAGGGGTGCATACCAATTATTTGTCTGTACTGCAAGCTGGGCCTCCATGGACACTTGACCTGCCCCATTCTGAACTCTTAAAGTTTGAATGAATGTATTTCTGATTCCTTTTCTCTGGGCTTGTGTATCTGGGTCGGTTTAAAAATCTTTTTTGTCCTTGTTCTGGTTGCCAATGTGGAGGCTGCCTGCAATATTCTCCTCCTTCTGTCGACAGGTAGAGGACGGCGAAAACAATAGGTACATTCACAGCCTTCCGTGGGTGGCTTTTACCATTCTGTAGTAAGTTCATGGTTGCTTTAGCTAGGACCCCCCACCCCAGTAAAAAAATAAAAAATCAATAAAAAAAATAAAACACAACCCTCCTCCACCCAAACACACATAACATAACACCCCTGATATTTACCCAAAGCCCCCCGCCCGAAGTAAAAAAATATATAAAAAACACAACCCCCCGATACACAGATAACATACATGTGCACCATTTTGTGGTGTATGCCATGCACATGTGCTGCGTTGTTAGAACGCATCACAGTGCTTGATTTTTATTCTTTTTAAAATAAAATTAATTTAATTGTGTGGCAGCGTATGGCAAAGCATTGTGACACAAAGCCGTGCATTGTGATACGCTGTATTGCAATTACATTTATGCCGGTATAATTTTCTCGCAACACACACCAACACAGTGCACAAACAAATTTTAACAAAGGTCGTATTCCTCTACGAATTTTATGAATTTTTAACTTGCGAGTTTAAATAAATGTTAGGTATTCGTAGTAATAGGTATAGAGTATGGGTGGTATATTTTAATATTCTCATATTTAACTTTTAGTATTTTTATTATATTTACATGTAGCACTGTATTTATTCAATTATGCCTGGCACCTATGTCACATCTTATGAGGTGGAGGAGCACTTAGAAGCCTGTATATAGCTACAGGAGATTATTCTCTCCTCTCTCCTAAGGTGTTTTTCCAGTTATTCTGTGACAGAGTAAGAGGCACGGATCATAAACCATTCCAACATGTGGCACAATGCTATTGTGCAGGAGACGGACCGGCTTTTTAGTCTGTGCTGCTGCAGCCGGCTATCACTGTGCTCTCAGGAACGTAAGCTTACTATTCAGAAAATAACTAATACTGGGGCGGGAGTTGTTTATAGTTACCACGGTAACCATGATGACTATGTATTCGGATTGGACAGTCCCAGACCCACACCCCTGATGAAGTCACACACAGGCGTAACATAGAGAGGGTGAAGCAGGAGACTGTCAGAAGCAAGTGGGGATGCTGAGGAATTTGATTGTGATTGCAGCTGCCTACTATATGAAGATTTCTATTGGATGCATGCGAGTTATTTTTAATAAACAAATTTTAGCTAATCCTGTTTTGCACATGGATGTGGGAGTATAATAAGGAGAAGGAAAGGAGGACGGTTCCCTACATCCAGGTGTCTGTACTACTGCTGCAGAGAGACAACAACCAGGGAGGATTATCTACTTTGATCAAAAGGTCTATTCAGCCTGTAATGCAAAAGGGATGTTTCCTCTGTAGACCATGAATTCAGGTCTACTTGCCAGGTACTCCAAAGGGTGGTGATTTTTGAAGGATTTAAATATATGTGTTTGTTGAATTATAAGTGTCACATTTGTTTACATGGCTACTATGTTATACGGGATTGCATGATTTGTTGCAGTTTGATTTCTCACATTGTATAGTGGTTTGGATATATAGTGTAGCAATTGTTTTTTTTTGCAGTTATTTGCTATTACACTAAATTAGTGCCTGCAGCTTAGTAAGGAGGTATTGGTGCAAAGCTTAATATTTATAGTTATGTATGCCTGCTGCACTTGGCTACATGTTCGCTTTAAATTATATATATTGCAGGAAAACTTACCAATATAAGGAATGGATGCCAGGGGTTCTTCAGAAAATGGTAATTGTGATATCCTTTGCAATGGTCGCTTACTTGACAGTTCTTCTCTTCCTGCATGAGAAGGGGCAAACTCCACATCTTTCCCTTCCTCTGGAAAGAGTACATTGACTTGCCGCACAGATGCAGAGGGCTTTCGTCCTGAAGGTGGCTTCTGTCTAAGGACCACCTCCTCTCTCTTTTCCTCTGTGCAACTGCTGTCATCTTTGGAACTGATACTTATGGATGGTTCTTTCCTTTCAGTTGGGGAGGCAGAACTTGCAAAATGTGCTGACCTAAAGGTTGGGAGACCGCTGAATCCTGTCTCTCTGAAGGAAAAAGCATGCAGGTGTTCAGTCCGACGTTGGAAAGAGGGACTGTAACTCCGGTACCCAATATATCCAGAGTCAACAGAACTAGAGTGTTGTGTCTTAGGTTTTACTACTTCCCTGGAAGCATTTACCACAGTCTGGGATGGGGGATGATGTGAAACTTTTTGAGTTGTATGAAGAGGTCTATCCGAAGACCAATTAGACCGTTCATAAGTGGGCGATATTAAAGCACTCAACTCCAATTTCCCAATAGACCTACCAGTACAGGGCAAGTAATTGTCTGACTGTGCCCAGTTGCTCCAGGAATCATTATCAAGAGGCTGGTGAAGGGTATCTTGGGAAACACTATGCGGCCAGTGACTCTGATGACTCTGCTGAGTGATTTCTCCCAGTCGGTCTTGTGAGGCACTACGTCTTCTTGGGGGCAGGGCAGAGCTTCTCTTGCAAGGTGTTTGCTGGGACATCCAGTTACACAGTGCTTGGTGTCGCTCCCATTGACTCACCCAGCGAGGGCCACTTGGCTTCTCGCATACATTTGTAGAAGCTTTGTTTGGTGGCTCTGAATGATGGCAGGACGTCCAACCATAGGCAGAATTGTATGGAGGTCCTGGTCCTCTAAATCGGTTAGATGTAGTTGGAGAAGTCATGTAGGGTTGAGGTGGAGGGAGAGGATTAGCAACAGGCCTAGAGTAATTGTTATGATGATCAGGGCTATCGCTTGTGATTTCATTGTGCATGGAACTACTGACAGATGGAAAATCCTCACAGCTAGATCGATGGAATCTACAGCTTGTTGGGTATCCAGGAGCAGACTCTAGAGGTTGACCTCGCCATGGATAGAAGACAGGAGGAGGTGCGGGAATGCTATGTGCAACCCCACAAAATGGTTCATTGCCTTTTAGATATGCATCCTGAGAGTATGCCTGTGTAAAAACAAAGAGGAAAAACTTTCAGAATTTACTTCTGCTCTCTTTGTAGATGCGTGTAAATCAAATTTCAGGCCAAAATCTTTTTTTGCTGTGACTGGAAACTGAAAAAAAGAATTGACGCAACTCAAGAGCACACTTGAATGCCATGAGAACTATCAATTCTTTTGTACTCAAACAGCTGACTGGGGACCATAAAATAACACATCATGGCTATGCATATTGGATGGGAAGATTAAATCATATCAAACATATCCCTATAACTGAGCCATGCACAAAGTGTATGTTTTTATTAGTTTTAAAGCTGATACTACTTGGATTTAATAGAGCCATAGAATGACTACATTTGTTCTTAAGTACAGTCTTTAATAGCTATTTCTTTTGTCTTCTGCATGATCCGAAAAACACAAGTCGCTGCCTGTGACTGAGTATTATGCCTGGTTCACACCTAGGCGTAGTGCATATGCGCGTCTGCCGCAATTCGCGGTAAAAAAAACGTGCGACAAACGCGCGTTTCCGAGGGCTACTTGGCTGTATCCCAATGGAAACGCGCAACAAAAACGGCCCAAAGTAGTGCATGTACCTTTTCAGGCGTGGGCCGTTTTGTAGCGCGTTAGGGACGGGTTGAACTACGCCCAGGTGTGAACCAGACCCATTGAATACAATGGGATTTAGATGTTTGAGCGTTTTGTAGAGCGTTCGTCGAGTGTAGAACGCGCTACAAAACGTTCAGGTGTGAACGAGGGCTTAGTCAGCATGGCCACCTGTATATGTTCAGCAAAACAAATGTGTGCTGCCTAAGAATAAACACACTCACACAATCTATACAATTAATGCACAGATTGTTGTCACGGTCTGGGAACCCGGAGCACTTAAGATTGTGAGCTCCGGGTTTTGCGGAGCATTCTGGAACGGGGAACGGGCCTAGAACACAGGTCTTAGAGAGCGGGAGGAAACTGGCTACTCTAAACGCAAGGGACCGGGAACAGAGTGACTGCACAGTAAACATGGATGTGCTAGAGGCGAGGGTTTTTGGAGAGCCTGGTCTTCTGCATAGTCTCTGATGGTGAGGCAGAGCAGCTCCCAGGTTGCGGCCCTCTGACACACCCATGCAGACACAGCCAACAGAAGTGCAAACAGAAAACGCAGGAATCCAAGACAGTACAGCATTAGGACACGGGACTTAGTGGCCAATAGGAAGAGAGTACCCAGAGGTGCAGGAAGGTTGCAGCAGGTGCACAAAGAAAGACTTATTACAGGACACACTGGGGAAAGGCACACCAAGTAAGTGCGTTGTACAGAGGTAGAGAATGCTCAGGGGAACGCATGCAGGAAACTTGCATACATGGAGACAAGATACATAGGAACGTGCAACACAAAGAACATGCATTATACAAAGGTGCAGGACAGAGCGGCAGATACACACAAATGCGAACACATAAGTGAGCTGTAAAGGAAAGACACATGGGGAGGCCTAAAGGAGACAGAAGAGGACTCTCAGGGAGTGATGATGGGCATACAGAGAGATACCCACAAGGAAGGCACAGTGCAAGATACAGGCAAGGTGCTCGCAAACACAATGCAGATACAGGAACACAGAGAAGAATAGGAATTACCACAACAAGGAACACTGCACAGGTAGACTCAGAGAGAGCAGGGCAGACACGCTGGAGTGAAGAGAGGGCACACACAAGTGGATAGCAATCAGCAGATAGATAAGTATGGCCACTCACACCTCATAGGTGAATGCACAGCCCTACCACAGTGAATCACAAGGGTCTGAGAGTAAACAGGGAGACAGGGAACAGCAAGGAGGGAAACTGCCACGCAGAGAATCCACAGGGGTACACAAGGAATCCACAGTAACGAGGGATCAAGAAACAGCACCAGGAACTACCAGGGAAAACACTAGGAAAACAGGAGGGTCCAGCAGAAGGAAACAGACTCGCTGCTTAAACCTTGTGCAACAAGTGAGCTGAGCCTAAATAGGGAAGGAAGTGAGAAGATTGGCTTTAGCCATGTGCATCCCCATAGGCTGACAGTCAAGCACCTAGGACAGAGGTGAAAATCTGACATGGAAACTGGACAAAAGAGATAATCCGGCACAGATACCAGAGAAGTGTGACAATTTTAAGGACTGAGCTCAAATGACTCAAACTAAACCTGATTGCTTATATTTAAACATTTAAGATATGTTAGAGATTATCATCATGTCCATTTTTTAAAGAAATGCCTGATATAAGGAAGATGATTTTTTAACTTGCTCTAAAATGATTTTTTTAAATTTCTCTATGTGAGACAAAGCAGACCTCTGGGTATATACCTTGCCTCTAGAAAGTTAGGCAAAAAAAAAAAGGCAAATCAAATAAACACAATTCCTCCTGCTGTCTATTCCTCCATTCAGAATGCGTCTACCCAGGAAAAGAAAGCAGTGAGTGAAGGTGACAGTAAAAAAAAGATCCCCTTCTAAAAATGCATTCTTACCCAAAGCAACATGGCCAACAAACAGAAGAACACACAGAAAAAAATGCTGGATGTGTGTCAAATAAACTACTGGAGAAAAGGTACAGTGAGTACAACAATGTATTTTATCGCAACATTTATTGAGAGACACAACAGACCTCTGCAGCATCCAAAGATGTAGCAATACAAAGAAATGCAAAACACCAGTATAGGTATTTTCTCACCCTTCAGTGTAGTCGGGAGAGCACCAAGGCAAAACAGTCTATGTATTAAATCTTGTAATTGTAGTGCTCACCTGGAGGGAAAGATCTTCTAATCCACAATCATCTATGTAGGGAGCTGTCTGAAAAAATGTGTAGTTTGAAACAGACCAGCAAACACAGAGGAATTGCTCACCTTAATAAATGGTGGTTTATGAAAGTAATCATGGTAAAAGGGATTTAACTGTAGTGCAAACAGATGTAGTAGATGCAGGATACGTTGGCATAAAGACATCAAAAGGTTTAATCAGGGGGCGTGGCCTGGACATGATGGCGGAGAGTCGCACCTAAGCCAAGCTCCGTCCGGACCCTCTGCATCCGCACCCATCCGACTCCGATTTAGCCTGCCGGCAGCCCAAGATGCTTGATGGGGGGACGGAAGGCCTCCGGAAAGACCCCAAAACAGCCGAGGGGATCGCTGGATAACTTTCTCCGCGATCGGCGGACATGCGACCGGGCCGCAGCCAAGATGGCGCCCGGCGGTTCACATGCTGCCGGCTCGCCTTCAGGTATGCCCTGTCCCACCCCGATCCCCTTACTGCTCCTGGAGGGGGACCCCAGAGACCCAGGTGGATCCCCGAGATCGGGATACTCAGAGGCGGCCACGTCTGACGGAGAGGACCCAGACTGGGACCTGAAGGCTGTCCTCCGGTCCCTACCCACTAAAGCTGACCTCCAGGCGTTTGTCTCCCAAGTGGAAGGGGCGCACAAACAGGCCATTACTGACCTCAGGGCCGACACTACACAGCTGGGCCAGAGAGTGGAGAAGTTAGAGACGCAATATGCTGAGGCCCTGCACACCATCTCCCTCCTGAAGGGCAAAATGCTGCAGCAGGACTCTAACATTGCAGCACTGCACAACCAATTGGATGATTATGAGAACAGGAGCCGTCGCTCTAACATCCGGCTGCGAGGCCTTCCAGAGGCAACCAGGCCTCAAGACCTGTTGCCCACGGTGACAGGCATCTTTAATCAGATTCTAGACAGACCAGTAGCAACGCACATCGAGATTCGGGGTCCACAGAGCACTCCGCCCCCCTAACCAGGATCCAGTTTTAGTTGATATGTTTTACTTTGCTGACTATGTCTGCACCCGTTTTCTTTTTCTTGTATTATGCTGCTCAAAAAAAATAAAAAATTATTTTTATTTTCCTTTCACTTTCAGCTTACCTGTTGCAGAGGGCCCCCACCTCTCCTGCTTTTTTCATAGGAGCCTCGATCTCCATGGCGCCCTACCCTGTTCCCCAAGTAGGACCTGTCTCAATACTTGAGACCTGTCAGATTTCTGACATGGCTGTCCTGGAGGGCCATCTCCACCTCGGTTGGGTGCAGTGGCCCGCTAGGAGAGCGATTCTTGTTCTGATTGTTCCATTGTACATTCCTTGTTGTTCATCTTATTTTTGGTTTCTTTTGTATCCCCTGCCTCTCCTTAGGTCCATTCCCTCTGGTCAGCTGGATGTCCGTGTGCCTTGCTCCGCTCCACCTCCTCCACCGCTTCCACCTGCTCTCTCACCATGATGGCGCTTAATGTAGTGTCCTACAACGTCCGGGGCCTCGGTTCCCCCCACAAGCGCAGTAAGTTATGGTCTGAACTTAAACACCTGAAAGCACACATAGTCATGCTACAAGAGACACACTTCACCCCGACGTCTAACGTCCGCCTGCCTACTCATTTATTCTCCCAATGGTACCTTAGTAATTCACCTTCCGCTACATCTAGGGGGGTCGCTATAGCAATTCATAAGAATTGCCATTTCAACGTTCAGGACCAATGCTCTGACGCTAATGGCAGATATCTATTTATCAAGGGCTCCATTGAGGGGATAAAGGTCACGTTTGCCGTAATCTATGCCCCAAACACAGAACAATTTACTTTCTTTGATATGGTCCTCCCCAAACTACTCACCTTCACGGACGGTATGCTCATATTGGGTGGCGATTTAAATTTTAGCCCTGACCCTGCCCTGGATGTATCCACGGGGAAATCTTCCCACTCTTTTGCGGCCCTGAAGCACTTTCGGCGGGCACTACAGAACCTGGCCCTCATTGATAGCTGGCGCGCACTCCACGCCCCCGGCAGGGATTATAGTTATTATTCTAGTGTCCATGGCACATACTCGCGCATAGACCTACTGCTCATTGACCAATACCACCTAGACAACGTCCTTAGCGCAACAGTCGGCGCTATCACGCTCTCCGACCACGCAGCCATAACCTTATCTGTTTCCTTGCCGGGACTTCGCCGGCCGGAATGGACGTGGCGTCTAAACGAATCGCTTTTGGACGCCGCCGCAATTGGCGGTGCTTTCGAAACTGCGATCACTGACTATTTTGAACTTAATCGTAACGAAGAAGTAGGAGACGCCACTCTCTGGGAAGGCCACAAAGCTGTCGTCCGAGGTGTACTCATCTCCCATGGTGCCCGTCTTAAGAGAGCTCGACAACAGGAATTGACTGACCTCTTGGAGGCATTAAAAGTGGTAGAACTGTCCCACAAAAGCTCAGGCCTCCCCAACGACAAGGCTGCGCTAGACAAGTTACGCACTGACCTAACCTCCCTCCTTGATAAACGACTACGGCAGCGGCTGCGATATGTTTCCTTCCGCTTTTACGAACACGGTAATAAATGCGGTAGACTCTTGGCCAATGCGCTGCGGAAACGCAGAGCAATGTCGCACGTCCACAAGTTGCGCACAAGGTCGGGAGAGGAGGTCGTTAGTACCTCCAAAATAGCTGACGCTTTCCGCTCATATTATGCGACCCTCTATGACCTGCCCCCTAACGACCCAACCTTGACAGACGACCACCGCCGCAACCGCATACGCGAATACCTGACTAAAGCAGGGGGCCCCGTTATATCCTCGGAGATGGCTGAGATGTTGGACAGGCCCATCACCTCACTGGAATTAGAGAGGGTGGTCAAATCCCTCCCAGGGCATAAGAGCCCTGGCCCGGATGGGTATATTAAGGCCGATTATCACAAATATCTTACGATCCTAAGCCCTCACTTTTGTAATTACCTTAACACCCTGGCCCACGGAGGGAATATCCCACGTGAGGCACTGATGGCCCACATCTCGGTCATCCCAAAGGCGGGAAAGGATACCACGCAGCCCCAGAGCTACCGTCCGATCTCCCTGATTAACGTGGACATAAAGATATTCTTTAAAATATTGGCAAACAGATTGGGACCCCTCCTACCAACCCTAGTCCACCCTGATCAAACTGGCTTTATACCACAACGGGAAGCAAGAGACAATGCCCTTAGAGCTACTCACGTCCTACACTGGGCCCGCTCTATGTCACAACCCCCTTCCTGCCTGTTCCTCTCCTTGGACGCAGAGAAGGCATTTGACAGGGTCCGGTATGTGTTCGCTCACCTCCCGATCTACTGAGCCGACCTGTGACAGTCTCATTGTCACAGGTCGGCTAGAACTATGAGGTGAGTGAAAAGCACTCACCTCACAGTTCTCCTTTAAGTCAAAAATTAAAATAAAAGAACAAGGATAAAACTCAGCCTGTTTCGGAGCGACTAATGCTCCTCTCCTCAGGAGTAGTATAAGAAAAATAAAATGTTACACTTTTTTCCCATCTAATGAGGGATCAGCCTGCACCTGATAATTAACCCTAATAAATTTAAGTTTCCCGTACAGAAGGTAAAAATTGGGAAAAAACAGAAAGCATCACTTGTATAAACACTTATGTAGACAATGTTTTTTGAATCAATATAATAACCAAGATATAGTAAAACGTTATGAAATGAAAACTTAAAGTGACATTAAACCCTCAGATTTTTTAACATAAAACAATACTGTAATGTGTGCCTTACTGTAATCCATGGTTGTTTCCCTTCTCTTTGCTGCTCTTCCTTTTAAATCCTCATGTCTTCTCATGCTTGGGAAGAACTTCCCTTTTCAGCTCAGGGCCTCTTCCTGTAGTGCTGGCTCAGGTTTCAAGCCTATAGAAACGTATACACAGACATCGTGTATCCATTCCTGAGACAAGGCAGTCTGCTGCAAAACAGAAGTTCTGCAGAGCATGAGAACAGATACAGATTTAAAAGGAAGAGCAGCAAAGAGAAGGGAAACAACCATGGATTACAGTAAGGCACACATTACAGTATTGTTTTATGTTAAAAAATCTGAGGGTTTAATGTCACTTTAACCACAACACTAAAAAGAAAATGTAAACATTCCTACAACAATAATCTGCTTCACACTATGTTCAAACCGCATATTTAGACACATCAGTTAGTAGAACCCTGCCATCTCATCTAGAAGAACTATGTCATTTGAAAAAGGGACTCCCAATTATCTAAAAAATGTGAAAAAGTTTTAAAAGTCTAAATGAGGGACGGCACCAGCGCACTCTTTGCTTGTGTCAAAGCAAATTCTTCTTTACTGACACATGATGTCACATTACGAATTAATATTTTGGGGCTGCACAGTGTCCCCTTCCTCAGGTTTAATATGACAAATGCATCCACAATCGAACAAACATATATACCCTACACCTAATGTGCAATAACCAATGCAAATCAGTGAAAACTAATGGTCCCCAAACCCTCTGAAGTCAAAATGATGTCACATTCCCACCATTTGGCCTCATTTAAAATGACAATGTTATTGTATGCAGAAAATACCCATCTGAAAGGTTATCACTCTTCTCATTATCAGTAAAACATGATGAACAGTAATAAACAGCCCAAAGCATACTTGTAAAACCGATTATAGAAAATATATTGTTCATTAATGTAAATGCAGAAGAATGTCAGTTCAGGTCAGTTCCAGTCCATATATACAAACGGTCAAGTATGACATTTTACACAATGCACATGTGTTTAGGTCAAATCCCAACTTGACCAAGGAGGAGTGAGCAGCCCATTGGCCCTGAGAGATGACACCTCTATTATTATTAAACCAGCGGATAAGGGAGGAGTGATGTTAATAATGCACTATAGTGAGTACAGAAAGGGCATGCTTTCATTGTTGTGTGATACTTCGAGTTATGCACCATCCAAACAGGACACCATACAAAAGGAATTATCCTTTTTTGATTGATGTGGGAATCAAAAATAACTGGATCAATAAGGAAACAACTGGCTTTTTATTAAATGAACATGCCTTGACCCCTGTGATGTATGACTTGCCCAAAATTCATAAAAGATTTAATCCGTTGTCATTTCACTCAATTGTGTCAAGTCCAGAGTCTATCACCCAACCGATGGCCCGATTCACTGACTACTTACTGCAACTGTTGCAGACTTCATCAGCCTTCATTAAGGACACTGACAATTTTCTCTGGAAGCTGAGAACAATTGACAATGTTGAGAGAGATTGGAAACTAGCCACAATGGATAACACGTCACTTTACACATGTATCCCCAATGAAGCAGGTCTTAGGGCCACTGAATATTTTCTTCTGTGTAGAGAGGTACATGATGTTTCTACAGCAAATATTTTAAATTGTTTGGGATTTGTGCTTCAAAACAATGAGGGAAATTTATCAAGACTGGAGCAGACAAAATGTGGAGCAGAAATGGGCAACCATTTTACACACCCAGAGTAGTCTCAACAGGTCACCGGCACACACACAGATAAATTCAATGGGAGGAATTTATCAAAACTGTAGCAAACAAAATCTGGAGCAGCTGCGCAAACCAATCAGCTTCTCTCTTTCATTTTCAGATCTTAACTGAACAAACTGAACAGAGAAGCTGATTGGTTTCCCTGGGCAACTGCTCCAGATTTTGTCTGCTCCAGTTTTGATAAATCTCCCTCATTATCTCTTTGATATGTTTATTGAATAGGTTTATCACATTTTTTGAGGGTCATGCACATTTGCTCAGACACGGAAGATTGTGAAACAGTTACGGACAATGTACAGTAAATTCCTAGAGAGGGGTTATCCCGATTGCGTTTTGCAACGCACACTGATGACAGCAAGGAACAGACTACAGACACCTAAGCCTTTAACCAATGATAGTGAAAAAACAATGCTCATTATCACATATAACTCTGAGTCACGCAATGTCAAAAGTATATTGAGTCAAAACAACTGTATTCTTCAGGCGCATAAATCACTGACACCCATTTTAAAACAGACACCATGTGTCATCTACTCAAAAAACAAATCGATCAGAGACCATCTCGTTAGAGCAGACCCCACGAGCAAATATGAATCTACAGGATACATTTTTTCATCCAGGAAAGGGTGTTTCAAATGTTTCAATTGCATTATTTGTAATTCCATCATATAGTGGGGGATTCATTTACCCATCCCTATAAGGGCAATAAATATTCGGTTCCCGGATATTATGATTGAAATACCGATCATTGCGTATACATGCTCAAGTGTCCCTGTTCCCTTGTTTATGTAGGAAAAACAATCAATCCATTTACCATAACAATGCTCTACTATGCAGAAAAGCATTTTGGATACACACCCTTGATACGATGCACCTAGGGGTCTCAATAGCACATTATCTTACACATGCTTTCTAAAGTGTTTCTTTTCCCATGTGTGTGGTGTGTGCTGACATTGGCTATACATTCAGGAGTCTGCAACACCATTATGATGATGGATGGATTCCCCCCTTCCAGACCCGCAGGTACTAGAAGCGATCAGGCGTCCCTAGAGATGCCCGATCGCTTGAATGTAAACATGCATCGCTGGTTGTTTACATTGCTGACAGTTTCCTCACTAGTGTGCACGCTGGGCGTCGCACACGAGCGGGGGGAGGGGCAGGACATCTTAAGACGCCCTCCCGCTCCTGTAAGGCTCCCGTCCGGCCGTTCAGGAACATGATAACATGATTCATTCACAAGACTTGTCACGTTTTTTAGAGATGTTTCTTTGGCTTATGGATTGTGTACTTCTGTGATACCATTTTGTGATATATCAGGAAGTCGGGCGGTGGATCATGACCCGTCGCCCGGCTTCCTGATTGCCTGGGAAGCCAGTGTTCTATCAAAAAAACACCATTGCTAGACAGCCTGGTTTCCTGACTATTCATGAGTCATGACGTGCCGCCCGGCTTCCTGATTGGTTAGGAAGCCAGGCTGCCTACCAACAAGTGAAGCTGGCTTCCTAGCCAATCAGGAAGCCAGGTGGCATGTTATAACCCACTTCCCAGCTATCTGATTGGCGGGGAAGCCGGCTTCACTTGTTTCTAGGCAGCCTGGCTTCCTGACTAATCAGGAAGCCGGGAGGCGGTTCATTTTATGTCGGATTGGAAAGGAAGCCAGCTCCATGCTCCCTCTGCACTGCCGGCCAGAGGGAGTTCTCCCTCTGACCGGAAGTTTCTGTATCGGAGGATTTGGGCATCCCTACTGCAAACCATTATGCACTGCTTCCACAAGGACAGAAATAGTGTTCTTAAGCTTAGCAGAGATGTCAGGACATAGGTCCTCGTCTTGGACTGAGACAAGAGAGCATGAAGTAGCCACTTCTTTATTTTCTTCCTCAAGGAGTGCAAAGCAGAAAGAGAAAGTTCAAAGGACTCTAAGAGGGAAGAAGAGCATGCTCCCCTCAAGACTCAAATGGGATAATTTTTCCCATAAATCCTCTAGATAGCAGGGTAGGAGAGGGCGTCCAGGCAGGTGCAAAAGTGGAACCTAAAGTGTGGAGGAGGAGCAAAGCATAGGGCTAATAGAAACAGTGTCTCCTGAGGGGACAGAACCTTCCCCAGAACCGTTGTGAGCATGTGTGGCCCCAAAGTCTGCAACCCCTACATCCCTGCACCTATGATCTGACTTTCTCTGAGAGGGAACCCCAAGTTCTCACTACTATAGTGGCTGGAGGGGTGTCTTGTGCCCCAAAACTGTAGGCAGAAGCAGTAACCCAGTATAGTGGTGCAGAGATTTGAACCCTGTGTAGAACTGCAGCAGCTATGTGTGAAGTGCTCCGTGTGCCAGGAAAGAAAGATGGCAGGCACATGCAAATTACAGTACCCCAGCAGGAGGTGGCGCAGATGCTGTTCGGCATAACAGACCACCTATGGGACACAAAAAGTGACCAATTTAAAAAATATGAGGGACAGTGATCCCCCCCCCCCCCCACCCCCCAATTTTCCCC
>NW_017308427.1:133648-155923 GCF_000935625.1 Nanorana parkeri | reverse complement strand
CCCCCCCCCCAAGCCTCAAATTATCCCATGTAGGTATAAGAGGCTGCTACACTGGGTACTGATCTTCACCCTCCCAGTGGACATATTCTCTTGAAAGGTTTTCAGGGACAGGGCTCCACCAAAATGAACTGTAGCACTGGACCTGTATAACACCCTGGTGCAACTGCAACCGCTGCACAAAGTGGACACAATACAGGCCGGCGCTGCACCTTCCTTCCAGCAAAGTCTGGGTACATTCCCCCAAAGAGCAGGGAGAGAAAACAATGGATAGCTGTAAGCCACAGCGGCTCTGAGCAGCTTAAGAAAATTTGTTAGAAGAGTCTTGAGCAGAAAAGTGCAGAAAAGCATGTGCTCAGAGCAGAGAGAAGGTGTGCATCATCTAAAGACACTAGCAAAAAACTGAGGCAGGCATGGGAGGTGAGTGGGAGGGCTTATACAGGGCTGTCCTTACATCTTTGATTTGCCAGTACCCAATTACCTGAAGGCAGTTGTATAATCTATTGGTTCCAGAATTAACTCCCTATGCCCTGTTGAGTGCAAACCAAGAAAAACTGTACCTCATGCCCTGATGGAACACAGCAAACCCTCCACCCTGCTTCTTACTCACTATTTGCAGCTGGGTTAAAGTTTCAGTGTATCTCCAAATCTGGGAACCCAGCACTGCACTGAGCAACAGGATGGCCGCTGCAGTAAATCTGCAGACCTGGGAGTGTGGCGTGACATGCAAGTGTCATGATCCAACACAGCTGGATAGAGACATCCTACTCCTAAGGACAGTATGCTAAACTGAACATACTATGTATATGTGGGTATACAGACAAATGTAGGTGCTGTGCCTTTTGATTTGCCTAGACGCTAACCTCCTAGAGGCAGAGCACATAACCAGAGCAGCTGATATCCTGTCAGTAGTACCAGGTGCACAGCAAATATCAATGTTCTATCCTGGTCTGCAATTTCACTACATTTGTGAAATAAAAACATTTACTGCCCTTTAAAAATGTATTAAAGGAGAACTATGACATGAGTGATTTCCACTCACCTCATAGTTCTAAGCCGACCTGTGACAATGAGACTGTCACAGGTCGGCTGAGTAGATCGGGAGGGGAGAGAACACATACCGGGTTCCCTCACCTCTCGATCCTGTCACGGCTCTCTGCCGTGACAGGGGGAGGGGCTGGATTCCCCTCTCCGATCTGCCAGGGCTGACTGGCGGAACGGACGGGGGAGGGGGTGGTTACAGCTGGCTCTGCCTCTGGATAGGCAGAGCCAGCTGTCACTCACGCAGCTGGGCGAATTCCGTCATCTAAGTCGGGATCCGCTCCAGGTGCGGCGTCTCAGTATACCGCGAGCTGTAGCTCGCGGTATACTGAGCTTAGGGTAACGGGAGGACGCTAGTTTGTGTCCTCCCGTTACTCCAAGGAGAACTATGGGGAAAAACACTGACCCCATAGTTCTCCTTTAATCCAATAAAATATACATATTAAATTAAATCCTATAATAACAGCTGTATGTCTGGTTTCTTGGGATTTGAATATATCTTACTCTAATTTTCACAGCTAGTTTATGCTCAATCATTATGAATAAGAGGCATATATGGTCATGTAAGGAGTAAGAGAATTGGATAAAGAGCAGTAACTTACAGCAACTAAAAGTTTTTCACCTTTTATCACAACAGTCATCAAAATAAAAGATGACTTCTGATTGGTTGCTGAGGGTTAGTGCCCTTTGTCCTTTAAAGCAGATTTAGCATTAATTATCAGACGTGGAACAACCAGCTCTTACCAGCTGCAATATATCTTCATCTCGAGGCATAATAGAAAGTTCCAGCACATCCTCACTAAAAGGGACAGCAAACAGAGAAGCAGATGTTACCAGGAGATAGTGTGAAGTGGACATACAAGTCATTTTGGCTAAAAGAAAACAAAATATCTAGTGACTATAACATAATAATGTGAAAGTTTAAAATGATTCACGTACAAAACCTTTTTTCAGCTTTGGATAGAGTGGGAAAGAACATGTGTTTATGTGAACAGGTGTTTATTTTTTTGTCTGTGTTCCATTCAGCCAAATTTCTTGTGCCAATGACACTGGGTGGACAAAGATATAAAAAAATAAAAAATAAAAGTCAGAGGTTCTAAAGCTTCCCCATGTTAAGTAAAACAATGTTCTTATTGCTATCTTTCTTCCTGTCTGCAAGATATCCCCTCACTCCCTCTCTTGGTGACATGATAGTAGAGGGTGGTGTAGAGTTGCATCAAAGTGGAGCCAGAACTGTCCATGTAATGTAGGGCACGAGCAGTCAAGGGAGAATTTGCACTCTAGTGGTTTCTATATATTTGTTAGTGATTGATTGTGTATTCTATCCAATAAATTATTTTTTTTTACAGAATTTAGATTTAGAACCATTAATGGACCTTGTAAGGTTTTCTATGGTTTTAAAATCATTTATTCTACCACGCCATTGTCTCATGGATTTAGGGGGGGGTTTCCAAAGTGTTGGAATGCATGCATGTTCCACATTTACCAAATAAATAATAACAGCTTGTTTTGTATGTTTTTGGTGGGAGGGCATCACAGTGAAGCACATAAGAAGCTGAATCTTTAGAGATCGGGAGGGATGAACCGAACAGTATAGGATCGGAGTGTGTGGGGAAAAAGGAGTGAAGGATGTCGGGGGTTCTATACCGCCATGTCATATTTTGGTATCCTGACTTCTGGTACTTATTACTCACGGAGTATTTGCAAAACAGGATAGGCAGTTTAACTTCTCATATTGATTCAGCTGTATGTTAAGTTTTTGTCACCTTCTATTTAGGAATGGCATTGGAAGATTTGGGACCTCCTGTAACAGCAGTTTGTAGATCATGAATACAATGAGGGGAATTTATCAAAACTGGAGCAGACAAAATCTGGAGCAGCTGTGCATGGCAACCAATCAGCTTCTCCCTTTCATTCTCAATTCTTAACTGAACAAATTGAGAATAGAAGCATATTGGTTGCTATGGCCAACTGCTCAAGATTTTGCATGCATTTATTTTCAAATGGGGTAGGTAGACAGTCAAAAGAATTTGCATTTAGTAGAGAATGTAGAGTGTCAATTGTCTTTCTTGCCAATGATCTAAGGGTGCATGGTCTAGCTCTGTAAGTAGGTTGTGATGAGGGAGCCAGTTTTTAAAAAAAGGCATTGTTGTGAACTTGCCAGACAATCACATTTTTGTGAATTATATTATTTATCGGGTGGAACTATGAGGGGTTTCCGAGAATGGTGAATAGAGGGGATGGTGGCAATGAGAGGCCACTCTTAATAGGTAATTTTTGAACAAGTAAAAGTGTGAATCCACTGGAAGATTTTAGTGGGTGAAGATGTAAATTTGTGTTCTATGAAGGTCCAAAGTTTGGTATTAAGATGTCTAAACCAGTCTAGTATTCTTGTAAGGTGGACTGCAGTGTAAAAAGTTTGATTTCGGGTACAGATATACCTCTGGTAGAGTTTTCCACTTTTCACCCATGTTTACTGGATTGTACTGTATATAGATTGCTGTAATGCATATTGTATGTCACTTTTTGTCTGTGTGTTTATAATAAATTGTATTTTTTTCATTAGGTTTGTGTCTGGTCTCATCTACTGTATGAGATCAGACCAGACACATATTCCACATATCTGATTACTTTAACACTGCAGGATACTAGTGCTGAGAAAACCCAACAGAGCATCTAGTTTCCATACTCTATCCACACAAAAAAACAAACAAACCTTGAGTACCATTCTAATGGCACTTTTAATACAGACCAAAGATCTGCCATACATAATAAGGGAAGATAATGTTTATGTCTTGCTCTTTTGGCTGTCCCTCCTTTTCCCACACCGTTCCTAGAGCTCCATATCACACCTGTTTTGTATCAGTGCAATGACTTGTGAATATGTTTTCCCGATTATACTTTCTCCATTCACTTTAACAAGGCGGTCACCTGAAAAAGAAGACATATTGTCATGCGAGGCAGACTAAGATGCCTTTTCTCAAATAATATAAAAGTTTTTTCTTACTGCGTACATTTAAAGTGTATGTTAATCCAAAAGCTATTTTACAGTATGCTTGGCAAGATTCTTCATTGTTTACTGTTTTCTTAAATCTCTCGTTAACAAAAAAATATATAAAAATAATATTTGGGTATCACCCTAAATCTATGGATGTTGTAATTCAGCGGTGAACTAAAGTTGGCCATACACTGGTAGATTTTTGCATAGATGTTCATAAGAAAAACCTCGTCAGTCCATGCGAGAATGCTTTCAGAGACTTGTAGAATGACTTTGAAATTTTGTTAGATTTTAACATTAGATTATTGAAATGAAGGGAGTTTCTCGAATTAAAACTGCATTCACTGTTAGAAATTGTTTCTCAAACAAAATTCTACCCTGCTCCATCAATCAGAAAATCAAATAAAGATTTCAAAAACAATTTTTTTAGAATGAAATTCTACTGGTATACAGCGAACTTTACCTCACTCTTCAGGCTTCTTCTCTACAGTTTCCAGGATGAATGACTTCATCATGTACAATGCAGGACCAGTATTACAGTATTGTATGTGAGAATGCTGAGGGCCTGCCCACATTCTGGCTGGAGCAGGATCTTTGAAAAATTACGACCGTCAGGGAATAAGGTACCGTATTTTGTGGTCCATAACACGCACATGACCATAAGACGCTTGTAGTTTCTGGCAGCTGAGACAGGTGGCGCTGTGATTACAGCACCACCTGTCTCCGTGATCACACAGAGCAGACGAAGAACGGACGTTCTCTATGGTGAGCTCCTATACCGTGGTCACGGGTCCCCCAGAGGAGCGGGGGACCCCGAAAACCGCAGCGGGGGGGGGGGGATTTGCGGACAGGATCGCCGCTGCTTCTTTCCTACAAGTGATTTAATCACTTGTATGAAAACGAGCGGCGGCTCCACACTATACATTTAGCTCTGCTTGTCAGGAGCAGGGCTAAATGTACAAAAAAACTACTCGTCCGGCGCACGAAACTGCATGTCCCGGGCATCGGGCGATAGGGATTCCCTCAGCTCTCACACATTCGCTCCACAAGACGCACTGACATTTTTGACCCGCCTTTTGGGAGAAAAAAATGTGCGTCTTATGCAGCGAAAAATACGGTAATTATCCCCCTCTTATATCCTCTTAGACTAAACAAGCATAAGGCCTTGTTCACACCAAGCGCGTTCCAGGAGCAGAGCAGAGCAGTTACAGAACGGAGCAAAACTGCGTCCAATGTATTCCAATGGTATTTTTAGCTCCAGTTCACATCGCAGCGTTCCGTTCCAGAGCAGGTCCAGGCCTTGTTCACACAAAATGCAGAGCAGATCTGCATGAGTTTCTGCACACGCAGTGCAGTGGGTTGTTCTGCGTTTTTTGCCGCGTTTTTGAACAGGTAGCAAAAGATCCTATGAGAGCAACCAGTTATATGTAGTAGCACCAGAGAACAGCCAGGAACAGTCCAAGACTCTGAAGGAGAACATTCCCGTGACTGTTCTGTGAATCATGTGACTTACAGTGCACCAACTGGCTTCTCTTTTGTATATCTGAATATAGGGTGAGGGATCTCTTACAGAGTCCAGATGGCAGCTCTCACCAGCTTCTCTTCAACACTCCTCAGTAAGCTGATTCTTCCTCCAGCCCAGCTTCCATCAGGTTTCTTCTCAGTAACATCTTAGACCTCTGGGTCCCCAGCTTCTGCCACATGTTGAGGCCTAGGCCAGGCATCTTGCAGCACACAAACCTTCTCCCAGGGAGAAGCCCCAGGGGAGAGAGAGCATTGTGGAAGGTGTTCACAAATATGTATTAGCTTCCTCCAGCCATACCTATGAGTGAGCAAGCTCATGGATTGGTCAGAGTCAGATGCATATTCATAACCTGAAGATTGATCCTCCCACACTGTATACTGAGGCACCAACCCAGCAACAGGTAGAATCCATTAATCAATCAATTCATCAGACTTAGGAAAACCTGCACATCTCAGAGCAATCAGCATCCAGACAGTCTAAATATAACACTAAATTTAATTGCGACATAGCAGAGGGCGCCACATAAGAATCCCACAGAGCAAAAAAGGTTGCGTAAACATCCACCTTGTAGCTCTATTTACAGACAGAAAGGAGCATCAGTCATCCTAAAGAAATTGGGGGAGAGGTAAGAGTGTACTGCAATAGAGTAGCAGAACCTTTTTAATAGAAAAAAATTATAAAATGCACTCACCATATAAAACCTTGCATTGGTCACATAACAGAGAGAGTAGTATGCAGGCTGCACAAGAAGAAAGCTCCCAGGAGATGGAAGGAAACCAGGGTAAGATCTTATGAAGGAAGCTGCCAGTGGATACACAGCACGGTTCCAGCTCTCCACTCTCCTGTAGCTCCTCTTCCCAAAAGAACGTGGTGTCTTGTCTGTGAGTGCCTGCAAGCACATCCATCAGGGAATGCATTTCGGGGTAGATGCTTAACCCCTTTAGCAGCCTGATCAGTGACAGTGTAATGCGGCTATATGTAGGCTAACATATTACCGGTAATTGGATATTCCAAACCCACTGTTATTAAGCGATTCTAAACACAGCTTTATATTGTATACAGTAACAAAACAGTATCATGACTATGTATAACATGAACTTTAGCAGCAAATATATTATAATACAAAATAAAGAAACACTTTCATTTTATCGTAAAATGAATGATCATTTACAGTGAGGAAAATAATTATTTGATCCCCTGCAGATTTTGTAAGTTTGCCCACTTACACATAAATAAAAGGTCTATAAGATTTATCATAGGTGTATTTTAAATGATAGAGACAGAATATCAACCAAAAATCCAGAAGGAAACACATGATACAAATGTTATAATTTGAGTTGCAGTTCAGTGAGTAAAAAAAGTATTTGATCCCCTACCAACCAACAATAATTCTGGCTCCCAACGACTGGTTATAAGGTACATAGATTATTTCTGTCAATTTAAGAAGGTGGTCCTAACGACAACTTGTTATGTATATAAAAGACACCTGTCACAGAATCTCTTGCGGTATACTGAGACGCCGCAGTATACCGTGAGCTGCTGCTCGCGGTATACTAAGACGCCACAGCTGAAGCGGATCCCGACAATTGTGCTGGGATCCGCCCAGCTGCGTGACTGACAGCTGGCTCTGCCTATCTAGAGGCACAGCCAGCTGTACCCGCCCCCTTCCCCCGTCCGTTCCGCCAGTCAGCACTGGCGGATCGGAGCGGGGGATCCAGCCCCTTTCCTGTCACGGCAGAGAGCCGTGACAGGATCGAGAGGTGAGCGAACGCCGGTATGTGTTAGCTCACCTCCCTATCTACTGAGCCGACCTGTGACAGTCTCATTGTCACAGGTTGGCTGGAACTATGAGGTGAGTAAAAAGCACTCACCTCATAGTTCTCCTTTAATCCTATAGAAAATTAATTGAGGGAGCTGAAACTTCAAGTTGCCAAGCGACAGCCAAGAAACCTTAAGGATTTAAAGAAGATTTGTAAAGAAGAGTGGACCAAAATCCCTCCTGAGATGTGTGCAAACCTGATAACCAACTACAAGAAACGCCTTACCTCTGTGCTTGCCAACAAGGGTTTCTCCACCAAGTACTAAGTCATGTTTTGCTTGGGGATCAAATACTTATTTTACTCACTGAACTGCAACTCAATTTATAACATTTGTATCATGTGTTTTTTCTGGATTTTTGGTATATATTCTGTCTCTGTCATTTAAATTACACCTATGATGAAAATTATAGACCTTTAATTTCTTTGTAAGTGGGCAAACTTACAAAATCTGCAGGGGATAAAATAATTATTTGTCACACAGTATCTAGTATCTCTACTGAATAAAATGTATTTTTAAATGTGAGTGTACAATATAATATAATTTATGTGATTATACAATGTTACATGCCTAAGATGTTTAATTATCTGTGAGCGAATGCATCAAGTTGGATATATACCGTATTTTTCCGTCTATAAGACGCCCCCATGTATAAGACGCCCCCAACTTTTCTTACCCAAAATTCAGAAATCAATATTTTAAATGATATTATGCATCACACTTACCTCTGAGCTAATCACTTTATTCAGCCTCTGTTGCATCACTGGTTTCTTCATCACTTTTAGCTTCAAACATATCAGTTTCTTCAACTTCTGCTGCATCACTGCTGTCTGCTGAGTCACTGTCTATATATACAAGATCATCCTCAGTTCCGTCCATGGCATTGCTGATTCCACATTTCTTGAAGGACTTCACAATCACCTCTTGTTTGACACCATACCATGAGTTTAGAGAGTTTACAGGTTGTTTTTCACTTTCTGACATTTTTATGGTCACAGAATGCTCCGACATTACCGCTCTGGGCACTGCCTACACGATCTCCCCAGCAACAGCTCACGTCAGGTTCAAAAGATTTATGAGTGGAGGAGAACTGTTATCTTGTCTCTGCAATCCTTGAGGCTAGTTTGCAATGGTATCAGCACTTTCAAAACCGCGGCCCCCGTGTATAAGACGCACGTCTATTTTTAGATAAAGATTTTTATGAAAAAGTAGCGTCTTATACACGGAAAAATACGGTATCCACTTGATACAGTAAGTTTAAAAACAATCATTTTCAGCAACAAATTAGTTATTCACTAATAGATCAGTGTGGACCTTTAACTTCATTGCTTACTTGTTAAGCATTCATTTATTTATTATTTATTTATTACAGGTATTTATATAGCGCTGACAATTTATGCAGCCCTTAACATCAGTCCCTGCCTTTAAGGAGCTTACAATCTAAGGTCCCTATCTCACATGCTCACATACGAGGGCCAATTTAGACAGGATTTTCACTCAACCTCATAGTTTGAGCGGACGTGAGACAATGAAACTGTCACATGTCGGCTCAATAGATCGGGAAGTGAGCGAACACATACCGTCACTCGCTCACTTCTCAATCATGTCCCTGCAGAGAGCTGTGACTGTCACTCACAGCTCCCTGCAGGGATTCACCCACTCCGATCCTCCAGCGCTGACTAGCGGAACGGACGGGGGAGGGTACAGGTGGCTCTGTCTCTAGATAGGCAGAGCCAGCTGTCAATCACGCAGCTGGGTTTATCTCAACAGTAATGTCGGGATCTGTCCCGGCTGTGGCGGTCTCAGTATACCGCGAGCCGGAGCTCGCGGTATACTGAGCTTTGGGTCATGGGAGGATGCTAGTTTGTGACCCTTAGGAGAACTATAGGGAAAAACACACCATAGTTCTCCTTTAAGGCAAAGGCATTTGACAATGTAATGCAGGTGAACACTGTAGCCCCATCGAGTAATTAAGAGTGACCATAATGAACCTGTCTGAGCAGTACCCAGGTAGACACACCTGGTACTGGGATGGAAAATAAGGGAATAAGGAATATAAAGAAAGAAATGAGAAAGAAGAATGTGGGCGCGGTCAACAACCCGGGATCCCCCCAGCGAGATACCATGCACACAATTGCATTGGGTCAAGCGGTCAAAAGACTACAAAATCGATCAGTAGTACAGAAGTGTAACCAGAGGCTCCAAGTAACATGAAATATGTCATTGTGGTGATAAAGTTCCACAGTAAGGCGGCGTGTCCAAGATGGCGACCAAAGCCCACATGTGAGAACTGAGCTCCGTCACCCTATCTATTATCCTGTCATTTATAGCCCTGTGGCACGCTACTCCGAGTGCTGGGTGGTCGGCTCCTTGCTTCCCGCATTGGGGGGTATGTCTCGGGGGCGCAGGCGGAACTCCTCCAGCCGAGCTAGCGTCTCTCTATCCTCGCCGGCCTGTGGGCGGCAACAGCCTCGTAGCAGTATGGCCACCCAGACGGAGAAATCGGCAGAGGGTCTTACCGGTCCGGCCCAGTTCACTGCTGTGATGGCTGCGATCTCTGGCTGCCAATCCACGCTTACTACCAAGATGGACCACCTCCAGTCAGATGTGGGTCTGCTCTGTCGGGACCTGGACCGGTTTCGAGATTGGATGTCTGCGGTGAAGGGCAGAGTGAGTGGGGTGGAGGATGTGGTTGGCGCCCATACAGCTTACCTCCGTACCTTACAGACCAAAGTCAAGGCCTTGGAGTACCGGCGGTGGATGCCGAAAGCCGCAATCGGCGCAGTAGCCTACACATCCTGGGGCTGCCAGAAAGGGTGGAAGGCTCAGATCCACTCGCCTTTGGAGAATCGATGCTCTGGTCTCTGCTCCCAAAGACCCGCTTCTCTGCTTTCTTTGCGGTGGAGCTGGTCCACCACATGCCTTCATTGCAGGGCCCTCCAGGGGCTCCTCTGCGCAAGTTTATCTTCAAGCACCTGAATTTCCGCGACTGAGAGGTGATCCTGCGTGAGGCCAGAGCACTGGGTGAGCTGAAGTTTGAGAACAGCAAATTGCTTATATTCCCAGACTACTCCGTGGAAACCCAACGCCAGCGTAAATCCTTTGATGCCGCCAAGGCTGCCCTGAGAGCGAGGGGGATCAAATATAATATGCTATTCCCGGCGTGCCTCCGTGTGCAGGATGGTGAAGCTACCCGTTTCTTTGTGGCACCCGGAAAAGGCCTTCAAATGGCTTGAAACTATGCCTAAGAGCTGAGGACGCTGGTCTGTGAGAGGATACTACCCCTGCTGATCCCTTAAGAGTTCCCTTCACTGGATCTAAGGGGCCAAGCCTAACCCCTGAAAAACAACCCCACACCATAATCCCCCCTCCTACAAACTTTACACTTGGCACAATGCAATCAAGCAAATACCGCTCTCCTGGCAACCACCAAACCCAGACACGTCCATCAGATTGCCAGACGGAGTAGCGTGAATAGTCACTCCAGAGAACACATCTCCACTTCTCTAGAGCCCAGTGGCGGTGTGCTTTACACCACTGCATCCGACGCTTTGCATTGCACCTGGTGATATAAGGCTTGGATGCAGCTGCTCGGCCATGGAAACCCATTCCATGAAGCTCTCTATGCACTGTTGTTGTGCCAATCTGAAGGCCACACGAAGTTTGGAGGTCTTTAGCTATTGGCTCTGCAGACAGTTGGCGACTTCTGCACACTGTGCACTTCAGCATGCGCTGACCCCGCTCTGTAATTTTACGGGGTCTACCACTTTGTGGCTGAGTTGCTGTTGTTCCCAGCTGCTTCCACTTTGTTATAATACCACTAACAGTTGACCGCGGAATATTTACTTGCAAGCAAATTTCATGGAACACCTGAATCCAATGATTTGCAGGGGTGTCCCATTACTTTTGGTAATATACTGTATATAGATTTAAAATTAATGCTGTGAGCACTGAGGGTCACTAAAAATGTCCTGGAGATTGTGAATAAATTCAAGGTGGTGTTTAGATCACTGAATGTTTTCACTAAGTGGAAAAAATGCCATTCAAGATAGCATCAAGATTAAAGAAGAAAAACTTTTAATAAAAAAACACAGCCAAATTAGAAAAATATATCCAAGACATCTCTTGGATCAGTGCTTGGACAATAAACCTGGTATACATTTGAATAATAAAGGGCAATAACCAGGGCTCGAAAAATCCACTCGTCCACTCGTCTGTGACGAGCAGACAGTGGAGTCATGCTGACTGGTGAAATTTTTGACTGACTGGTGAGACAGCGCCAAATTTTTCAAGCCCTGGCAATAACATACAAAGTTTCCAGTAAGGATGCTTTACTATCCCCATAAGACAGTCTCAAAAAAGACAGGAAATCACTACTATACATATTCCAAAAAGTGATAACCCATTCCATTCTAAGGGGGGCAATGTGGATACTAAAGGGATTTGCAAAAAAATGCAAGATACATTTTAGAAACAGGATACCCTAGTCCAGTGGTGGCGAACCTTGGCACTCCAGCTGTGCCAAAACTACAAATCCCAACATGCATCTGCCTCTGGGAGTTATGTCTGTGGCTGTCAGAGCCTTGCAATGCCTCATGGGAATTGTAGTTCCAAAACAGCTGGAGTGCCAAGGTTTGCCACCACTGCCCTAGTTAGAGGAGTTACAGGATGATGAACAAACAATTAATAAATACAAGGATGAACTTGCATTAATAAACAAAGGATTGAACTTTGTCCCCAAACAAATTTGTTAGAAACTGGGCTTCCAAAAGGCATTATAACCATTAAGGAACAATAACATGCTATAACTTCCTCTTTGGATGAAAGTATTGTTCCCTCAGATAATGGAGATCACCATTACATCAAATGACCCCTAGGCGGAATATCGTTTAGAGTCAAAAATACTAATAAATGAGGCTTATAATTGAATGTTAAATAAACAAGAAAAGCACATCTTCTACAAAGAATTTAATAACACACCATACTTTTACCACATCCCGAAAATCTATAACATATTACTAACCCTTCGGAACGTCCAATAGTGGAAGGATGATCAGCCTTACTAGCAATTTTTCTGACTATATGGATTATTTTTTATAACCCATAGTGAAAACCCACCCAGCTTAGGTCAAGGATTCTTTACATATTCTAGATATTTTTTAAAATTATACATGGAAAACCAACCAGGTCTGGCTTTCTCTAGCTGTTACATCCCTATATACATCTATACTTCATGACATAGTCCTAAGAGCCATCCAACATTTTCTGAGAGAAGATGCCTTTTGTAATATGAAACTAAAAGACTAGATTCATTTTAAAAGGGGGTTAGATTAATTTTAAAACACAACTATTTTAAGTTCATAAGGAGATTTTATCTACAACACCATGGCTCGGCCATGGGGGGTCAGTTGTGCACCCAGTTATGCTAATTTGGTCATTGGTCACTGGGAATCTCAGTCAATTTGGACTAATAACCCATTATCTACTATGGTCAGTACATTGATTACTTTGTAGTGATATGGGACGCATATAGCAGCCCAGTTCTTTAATTTTTAAACTACTGCAACAAGAATAATTTCAACATTTAATTTACATATGTCACGACCCTCAAAAACTGTTATTTTTAGATTTATCACATGATAATGAAGGGCACATTACATCCAAAACAGAGAAGGCAGGCAATTCCTATTTACACAATGGTAGAATTCACCCTCCAAAATGGAAGTAAAATACACCCCACAGTCTATTCTGTAGGTTATCAAAGAACTGCACTAATATGGATTGCTAACTCAGCAAAATTAAACTTCATAAATATAAAATTGTTGAGAAAAATTATGACCCTTTTATTTTTAGATCAAATAATTTTAAAATATGGTCAGAACTATTCAACACTGAAAAGCCCCATCATACATTCCAAAAATAATAAGAACAGTGGCGATTTACAAAGTTTATCATTCCTCACGCAATATACTGCTAACCATAGTGCCATCAATAGGATTATAAAAAAAGAACCTGAGTGTCTTGCAAAATGACCCAAAACATAACGATATTATCCCCACCAAATTTTGGTCAATTTGAGAAAATCTAAATGTATCCAAAATATAATTGCCCCTAGAAAATTACAAACCGATATGTAAATAATTGCAAATCTCTGTAATTTTTTTTTTTTTGGGGGGACTGAAGAGTATGTTCCAGAAAAGGAAATGCCTGACATGCTAATTTATTACATGTGGTCAAGCAAGTTTTATTGACTCTAAGGGGAAAGAATATGCCATTAATGGATTTGTCACCTGCCCTACCACACTTGTTATATATACGTTCTGCATTGTCCCTGTGGCCTAATCTATGTATGTAGGACCATCAGAAATCTTAGGGCATTTATAGGGGAACATAGGTGACTAATATAGGAACAAAGTGATGTATGTAGTGTACCTAGACACTTTAGGGACTTTTGTGCAGGCAGCACTTCAGGCTTAAAAGTATTTATATTTCAAAGAACATGTCGTCCTTAGCAGAGATTTTAAATGTTATGACACCAGGAGGTGTATTGGATCTTTGTTTAAACATTTTAACAATTGGTAGCCTCAATGAGGAATTAGAGCATATAATAAAGTGGATATATTCAGCGTGATGTGCGCTCTCACTGAGAACTACATTTATTAGGAAGGTAACATTGTATAAATCACATAAGTTATATTATATTGTACACACACACTTAAGGATACGTTTTATTAAATAGAAATACTAGATAGATGATCATTCAGTTCATAATAAATATAAGTATTTCTTTATTTTGCATCATAATATAGTTAATGTTATGCATAGTCATAATACTGCTGTGTTACTGTATATAATGTAAATTGGTGTTTAATATCACTAAACAACAAAGTGGGCTTGGTATACCCAATTATCGGCAATATGTTGGCCTATTTATAGCTGCATTATACTGTCACAGATCAGGCTGATAAAGGGGTTAAGCATCTACCCCAAAACGCGCTCCCCGATGGATGTGCTTGTGGACACTTGCAGACAAAATGACATGGCTATAGGGAAGATGAATTACAGGAGAGTGGAGAGCTGGGACCCTGCCAGACCAGTGCTGTGTATCTGTGTATCCAATGGTAGCTTGCTTCACAAGATCTCACCCTGGTCTCCTTTTATCTTCCAGGGAGCTTGCTTCTTGCCACAGTCTGCATACTAGTCTTTCTGTTATGTGACCAACACAAAGTTTTATATTATAAGTGCATTTCATTCATTTTTTTTTGCCAGTGCACTCTTTTCTCCCCTATTTCTATCAAGCAAACAAAGGTGTTTCCTGTGACTTTACATGTAGCTATACCCACTGGTAAATTATGTAACCATATTAAGCTTGTAATACTTCAGACTTAAGGGTCTATTCACACTACTCTAATCACACAGCCTCTGGTGTGTGGTGCCACGGAACAGCACTGATCCCAGCGCATCGCACTGCATAATTATTTTTTTTAAAGCTTTTTGAAATGTTGCAAGTGTCATTTAATTCAGTTCTACGGGCACAGCGGGGTGCGAGGCAGTTGTACGACATCACATCCTGCTGCGGTGAAAAAAGTACAGCATGTCGTACCTTACAACAACAAATGTCTTTTGCCTGTTGTCAGAGCATTTAGAAAAATAAATAATGACATTTCTGGCACAGTCAGCTGTTACAAGCTGTAAAGTATTTTAATCTCATGGTATAACTGGCATTTTCATCATATCCTTACTACAAGAGACAGTAGAGACATACAAAAGGCAACCTGTATTGACAGAAATATGAAGGCTCCTATTGCTGTGGACCTTCCAAAAAGTGCTAGTTTCCTGGCTGTCTTTGGCCTTTCCACTGGATTTTCAGTTTTTACATCACTATGGCATTTTACTGGTAATACTGTATCTCCTCAACTGTGCCCCCTTTGGATTCTTACTCTTTTTGCTCCGGCAAGTATAGTCTCTTTGCCCGAGTTTTGAGTGAATTGACAATGTAAAATGATTTATTGATGTTCATGTCGTTAATTTTTCTATATTCCTATAATGCTGCCTTATCTGACCTTGGGGCACTAAATCTAAACTATTCTAAGATTGGTCCTAATTCTGTATTCTAAATCAACCTATATGTACAGCCATTTTGCTTTCATTCTCACCTGTGCAGAGTCCAGCTTGCTGGGCTGGACCACCCTCCTTTACATTCTTGACAAAGATGGTGTCCATTGGTTCCAGGCGTTGCCATGAAGGATAATCTATAACATACCCCCCCAAAAAAAATAATAATAATAGCATAAAGATACATAAATCACAGAGGGGATTATGTGCAGGAGGAATCTTAAGGAAAAATAAATAATTGCTCACAATAGCCAATCAAATTCATGTTGTGTTCCTATAGCTGTATAGGTGGGGGGGAAACTTTTTTGGCTGCTGTAAACAGGCCACTAAAGGGTGCAACAGACAACGATTGTTATGGTGCATGCATTACTGCAACCCATAATATTGTGAGCATGCCCTAACTTAGACATAGGCAATTTAACATTCTTAAAGTATTGTATCCCAAAACATACAGTAAGCGTGCACAGAAAAAACACACATTTTTATCAGATATATGGATGGCTCTATGAAATTCCTCTAAGGTCCTCTTATATATTCCCTCAATGCATGCATAGCCGTTTTTGTCCATTTTCTATAAGTAAAAGAGGAAAACGTAACACATGCAATAAAAATATTGAACTTCTTTGCTTTGAATGTTTTGTAATGCAAGAAAAGTACAGTCAAGAACAGCAACCTCTTTTCAATACATTTTTATGAGGATGTATACATGCTGCAATTGTACTATTAACTTATGGCAAAACACATAAACAAATCAGTCAAGCTATACTCACACGGACACTATTTCATACCTTGGCTAGTAAACACCCTCACAGGAGCAGCATAGCAATTAGCAAGCTTTAGCAGGTATTTAAAGAGGAACTTTACCCACATCGTCAAAGTAACAGCAAACACACCTTTAGAAATGTTTAGTAATGGCAATTTACAAACACATACTTATAGATAATTGTCGGCTTTTTATTCTTTCCTTCCCCATTGTTATCATGGTGGCCATTTTTACTGAGAGCAGATTGCTATATTTCCCTTTACATCCTGGAGCTCTGGTTCATGCAACCATGTACATCAGCTCAGGGGAGGAATATGCCTTTCCCTGAGATCTTGTGATTACAGATGTCCCAGCAAAGCTCTGCTGATGTAACCTTCCCAGGATGCAACACTTGAAAAGGATTACATCATTTGTGCTTAACAGGACCAGGAAGAAGAAGAAAAATAAATTGTAAGTAAAATAAAAATATGTTTGTTTAACTAATGAATGAAATATTATTTCATATCAGCATGTAGAGCTGCATGCTGATGTGATTTTTAGTCAAAGCTGGTAAATGTTTCCCAGAGCTTTGCAAATGATCACTCAAGACAGCATTCCCCTTATTGGGAGACAACAGCAAAACAACAAAGGAGCGCTCCAACCTAAAGCAATTGCTGGATATCTTTATTTCTTAGTTAATTAAAAGCTATTTTTCACTCAAACCAGACCAATATTAAAATTAAAAACGTATTAAAACTTTAAAAACGATTAGTATGTGGATATGTAACTTTCCTCAAAAGGAAGTCAAATTATCACTAGGAATCATGTAATACCGATTGGGGGGTAATTCCGTTTTGCATTTTAACAGTTACCATCATCCCAGGTGGAAACACAAAATTCTGAAGAGCCAATTCTGCAGGCTCAAAATAAATTGTACAGAAGACTCTGACTACATATCATCAAGCACTCACCTTCTGAATAAATTGAAAGAAAATGTATCCGGAACAACTGATCCAAGAAGCTTATGCCACCCATCTAAGACCATGCACCTCCCACAACGCTCAGCTTCATCCAGCTGCCTGTCTGTCTGTCACATTAGTCAGGACAAGTTCTTCAATTCTTCATATCAACCCAGCCAGCCATCAACCAGCCAGAACAGACCATCAGAGAGCTGCTCCTAGCATCGCAGAACAGGACAACTCACAGCAGTTTTGAGGACTCTTTCATCTACAATTACAACAGTCAGGGCTGCCATCAGGGGGGTACTGTTGATACTCATGTGAGGGACCCGGGCCCCTTACATGGGTATCGGCCGTACAGGTGACAGGGGAGGAGGTGGAGGCGGCTGGGCCCCAGCAGCGCCGGTCTGACGGCGAAGGAGGCCGGGGCCCCAGCAGCGCCGGTACTCTGTCAGCTACTACCGCTGAGGAGGCCGGGGCCCCAGCTCTGCAGTGCTGGTGTCCTGTTGGCTACTACTGCGCATGCGCCACCCGCAGCAGTCCCCAGCAGTGCTGGTCTGGCAGTGGTGGAGGCCGGGTTTCAGCAGCAGCAGGTAAGAGGAGCTGGGAGGGAGGTACAGGTAAAGGGACCCTGACATGCCCACCTGAGACCCTGCAGAGACAACCTCAGAGGGGCTGTGCAAGATCTATGGTGTGCTCTGCAGGGTCACTCTCAGGTGAGCTTTGTGGGGTCTCAGGTATGTGTGTGGTCTCAGGTGGGTCCTGAGACCCATGCGTTACTAAGCCCTGAGTCCAGTGCGTTACTAAGCCCTGAGTCCAGTGCGTTCGTAAGCTCTGAGTCCAGTGGGTTACTAAGCCCTGAGTCGAGTGCGTTGCTAAGTATATGTCAGAGCTATATAAATGTATAATAATCATAATAGTGTGAGAACATTAGAGTGTAAGCTCCTCTGGTACAGAGACTGATGTGACTGTCTCAGTGTTCTCTGTACAGCACTGTGGTATATGTCAGAGCTATATAAATTTGTAATAATAATAATAGTGTGAGGCTGTGGGGGGGACATTAGCGTCTAAGCTCCCTTGGTGCATAGACTGCTGGGGGGGGGGGGCAGTTGGTAATAAGTGCAGTACAACACTTGCTACTGCCCCCCCCAGTAACTTGGTACCTTCCTGTACATGCAGGAAGGTAGGTTTAAGGAGGCGGAGCTTGGTCTGTAACGGGCTTTAAGAAAGAGCGATCAGGGAGTGGAGCAGAGTCGCTTGAGTGGTAAGGTAAGGTAAGTGGGAAGGGAGAGCCCGCACACAGCCCGTAGTTTACCTGAGACCCACACACAGTGCCTGCACGGAACCTGCAGTCCACCTGAGAGCTCGCACAGCCCACCTAGGCCACCTGGGAGCCTGTACAGTCTTAGACCCCATTCACACGTAGTGACATACCTTTTGCAGCGGATCCGCACGGCCGGGATAGCGCGACTTTCGGGGCGACGTTCCAGCGACGATCCAGCGACGGTAGCGCGACCTTCTCCGTCGGGCTCCATAGAAAAAGGGCAAAATCCGCCGAAAAAAGGGTCCGGTAGAAGCGACTTGCGACCACGACGAGCGACATGGAGTTAAGACAGCTCCATTGAATAGCATTGGCCGGCGACTTCTCGCGATATCGCGGCGGAAATCGCGCGATAATTCGCTACATGTGAACGGGGCCTTAGATGTGCTAGTGGATAGATGAGGGGCCATTAGTGTTAGTGAAAAGGGAGTGCGGTTAATGTTAGTGAAAAGGGAGTGTGGTTAGTGTTAGTGAAAAGGGAGTGCAATTAGACAGCTCAAATATTCCACACGAGCAGAATACATGGTTCCCCACCACACTTAGTAGATACATCACTACAGATGTATGAGCTGGTGGAAGAAGACACAACATGTGTTCGGGGAAACAGGTATTTCGACTGACTCAAAGTTTCGAACACTTGCAGCACCAGGAAAGCAGTGAAGCAGTGGTGTTTCAACAAAACGCCACCAGAAAGGTAAGTACTGTATATTCACTCTTCTTTTACACAAGGGTGTTTAACTCTTTCAACTTCAGGGGTAATCTAAACCTTCTTGACCAGAGCAAATACCAGGATTTTTGTGTTACCTGTAAAATCTATTTCTTAGGGGGGGAGCAGCATGGTGGAAGATGGCCACATAGGATAAGTGATCCAGTTCAGACTCTGTTTCGGGGCTTAGCGACATAACATGAGAGGACATCTACACCTGAATCATCTTCCACGCATTCTAACAACACTCATACTAAATATGAGTAAGACTAAACATAAAGGGGGGCAGAGGAAACTGCCAGATTTTTTAAATCTGCAGGCCCGCACAAACAACAAAATGGTGCCGGCTCGTCTCGTGCACCAGCATCATCTTCCTCTCTCCCCACGAACGGGAACGCACACCCGCCTGCTAATCCTACTACGATCTCGGGAGAAACTTCGGGCAGTGCAGACTCTTCTAACCATCATCATGTACTGATCTCCCTTTGATTTCCACTGACAGAGTCGCCGTGCCGGGCACAGCGGATCTCGGTACTGGCAGCGGCGGCGAGGCGCACGCTTGCACCTACCACAAGCGATAGAGACGCCCGATCGCTTGAATATAAACAACCATCGCTTCCCCACTCGTGACAGTTTCCCCACTGGTGTGGGGGGAGGGGAAGGACATCTTAGGACGCCCCCACCCCGCTCTTATAAGGCTCCAGTCCAGCCGTTCAGGAACGGCCATGGACGGGAGGTGGTTAAATGCCCCTTTTTCGCTCGAAGAAAAAACCCAAACTATTAACAAATTGCCCTCAAATAAATCCCCTGGTATAGACGGCTTCTCAAGCGAATACTATAAAGTATATAAAGACATTTTGACTCCTTATTTACAAACTATCTTTAATTCTGCTGTGTGCTCTTCTTCCTTCCCTCGAGAAATGTTACGCTCTATTGTTGTCACACTACCTAAACTAGGTAAGGAGCCAGTTTTCACGCAGAATTTTCATCCTATTTCATTTTTAAATACAGACATTAAATTATATGCCAAGATCATTGCCGATAGATTGTTACCTATTACTCCATCCCTGATCAACCAGGACCAAGTAGGCTTCGTTCGTGGTCCTGCACCGGATGGGACAAGGAGAATGTTTAACCAGTTGCCGTCCGCCCGTTGCAAAAAAACGGACGGACGGCACAGTCGCATTGGCGGGTTGCCGTCTCCAGGTGGCATTTTTTTTCTGCTCGCGTGCGCCTCCTAGTGCACACACGGGCAGAAAAAACCTATCCAATGTAAACAGCCGTTACCGGCTGTTTCACATATACCCGATCGGCTGCTCTAAAGCCTGCCGATCGTGTATATGTGGCTGCGTGCCCCCCCTCGAGTGCTGCCACCGCCCCCCTCCCCCTCCTGACCCCTCACCTTCAATCCCGGGATCCGCTGCCCCATCTGCGGCCCGGGACCGGCTCGGTAGGGTGTCAGGAGGTAAGATGGGAGGGAGATCAGCATCTTCCTCCTTGCTGACCTCCCTCCATGATGTGAATGCAGAAGTGATGTGTATTACATCACTTCCGCATTCATCTGTCAGTTATCTGGCTGCTATAGCCAGAGAGAAGTAGCTGATGGAGCAGATCTCTGCTTCATCAGCTTTTTTTGGGGTCCCCAGGTGACATTAGGGGTCTTAGAGACCCCTAATGTCTCCATAAATAGGACCTATCAGTGTGCCTTTGCTATTATATAGGAGGATTGTTATCCCCCTATATAATAGCAATAACAATAAGTGTAAAAAAATATATATATAAATACAAATTTTAAAAAAAGATAAGTCACATATTTAAAAAAAACAATAAAGGTGATCAGCGCCAGTATGTGTAATGTGGAAATAAGAGCAGACCACTCCACACGAATTATCATATCCCACTACAAATAGGACTCCCTACCCAGAACCCCCCACAGCCTCAACTTCAATCCTTAACCCAATCCCCCACCTCCCCTCAATCCCCCACTTATCCGCCTTCTATCCCCTTCCCCCAAGTCGCATGTCAGGCTAACCTCGCCTACCCGGACTCTCAACCATCCCGACGATCAGCATTAGGGCACTAATTACCCACATGTCGCACTTCCTGGGATACTATGCTACTCATTACGGAAACCATGGCGAACCAAGGATGCACGTCACCTCAGTGACATCCCAAGAACCACCCGCATAACCCAAATGTAACGTTGATGATATCTCTGATATTCCTTGGTTAGACATGACTGATAATGGCATTTACTCTTTATCTACCCTTTTTACTGTTCCCTTCCTATCAGTGGCGTAACCAGAGTTATGGGGCGCCTGGGGCAGAACATTCCCCCCCCCATATTATATAAACATCCACTGGAACTGTACCCCCCACACATATATATCAGCTAAGGAACTAGCATGCCATCATTGTCCCTGTACAACCCCCCCCACCCACACATATCACCCAGGGAACGGCGATATCTGGTTGTTGTACAGGGGCAATGAGGGCATGCTGGGACTTGTAGTTCCCTAGCTGCTATCTTATGAAGCTGTATTCCACCTGAAAGTACTACAATTCCATAATAGAACTAAGAATAAAACTTTTTTTTTTCTAATACTCACCTGATTTCTGGATCCACCAACAAGTGTAGCCTCCCGTCTCCCACGCTGTTAGAAGTTGCATACAGCGTGTGCTGGTTACTACTTAAACTGGCACGCGCAGTGTGCAGCTTCTAAGAAGATACGCTATTAGCATAGCGGGGAAGGCGGCTGCGCATTTTGCATCACTCCCGCTACGCTAATAGCGTATCTTCTCAAAAGCTGCACACTGCGCGCGTCGGTTTAAGTAGTAACCAGCACACGCTGTATGCAACTTTTAACAGCGTGGGAGACGGGAGGCTGCGCTTGTTGGATCCCGGAATCAGGTGAGTAGTATTAAGAAAAAGGTTTTATTTTATGTTCCCGGGGACATTTAAAAATGTCCCTGGATTTTATTTTAAAAAAATGTGTCACCTTACCTTAGCCTGGTGGTCAGTGGGGGCTTCCTGGACTCTGGTTGTGGGGGGG